>NW_024526251.1:0-1179 GCF_017590135.1 Pyrgilauda ruficollis | reverse complement strand
TGGATGTGTGCTATTTGGCATTTAAGTGTAGCTTGTCTGGCACTAATGATTCCTTCTACATTTATTTAAAGCACGGGCTTAGAAATTTTGTGGATCTCTACTCACTGGCAGCTTCCAAAGTTGACGTATTAACAACAGGAAGAGACTCTTCTCAGTTTCAATTTGAACCCTTAACAGCTGTTGAGGCTCTTACTCCTAGTGAAGATCGTAAGTCTGCTTTTCAAGCAATTGTAGTCACTGGGATGTGGATTCCTAGCCAGCATCTCCCTTCATTCTGCACAGCTTCCGTAGGCAAATACAACACTTAATTGTAAACATAATGGAGAGCAATAAATTTAGTGCAAAGAGAAACATTCTGAGACATTTTCCAGAAGAGAAAGTGAATGGTGAAAGCTAACACAGGGATTGAAATTACTACTGTGTATTTTTTTTCTATTGGTTGCTATTTGCTTGTGGGTTTTTTGGTTTTAGTTTGGATTTGTTGCTTGATTGGTTGGATTGTTTTCTTGGTTTGGCTCTGAGGGCATGGCACGGCAGTTTGTGAGACAAACGGGCCTGGCACGGCTCTGAGGGCATGGCACGGCAGTTTCCGTCACAGTTCGCGCAGACAGGGTAAGCAGGCAGGGTTGCCGCTTTTCTTGCCAGTAAGGTTTACTTTGTGCTGTGTGCGGTGTTTCTGTTGGTTGGCTGGTTTTGGGGTTTCTGTTAGCAATGGTTTTTACACAATCAAAAACTGTAGTTAGTACGAGTTTACATAATCATATAGAGCCCTCCAAAAAAGTTGCACCTGTCCAGACCCATTCCTGACTGGGGTGTTTGAGCCTATCAGTGCTTTCAGGGGGCGTTGCAGAGGAAACCAGTCTGCGGTGGGAACAGGAGAACAATCTCCTTTCACTGGTGGCTGAGCTTAGAGAGGAAGTTGAAAGAGTAAGGAGTATCAGGGAAGGTGAAAGGGAAATAGACTGGTGGAGTTCAGCCCTTACCTCTTTAAGGGAGGCCCACCAAGGGTCAGAGGACTCCCAAGCCTCTCAGGCGATAGAAGGGCACCTGGTAGATGAAGGGGAGTGGAAATGGGTGCCTACTCGAGGAGGTAATAATAAAAATTCCTCCCAAACCCCATCTCCAAGTGCCATTTCAAAATAGCTCTGAACGCCTGGATCTAGAGAGCCAGCCAGATGA
>NW_024526250.1:0-1179 GCF_017590135.1 Pyrgilauda ruficollis | reverse complement strand
CCCCCCATCACAGCCGTGTACTTCGAGACGGGCGAGTACGAGCGGTGCCGGGCGCTGTGCGAGCGCGCCATCGAGGTGGGCCGGGAGAACCGTGAGGATTACAGGCAGATTGCCAAGTGAGTTTGGGGGGGGCTTTGGGGTATCTGGGGGCGTCTCTGCTGTCCCCCCCAAAGCGTTCCTGTCCCCCCTAAACTGTCCCTGTCCCCCCAGGGCGTACGCGCGGATCGGGAACTCGTATTTCCGCGAGGAGCGCTACAAGGACGCCGTGCACTTCTACAACAAATCCCTGGCCGAGCACCGCACGCCCGACGTGCTCAAGAAGTGTCAGCAGGTGACGTGGGGGACACGGGGACGCTGGGGGTGACCCCCCCTGACCCCCCCCTGAAGCCCCCCAACCCCTGCTGCAGGCTGAGAAGATCCTGAAGGAGCAGGAGCGCTTGGCCTACATCGACCCCGACCTGGCGCTGGAGGAGAAGAACAAAGGCAACGAGTGCTTCCAGCGAGGTCTGGGGGGGCTCTGAGGGGTTTGGGGGGAGCTCTGAGGAGTTTGGGGGGGCTTTGAGGGGTTTGGGGCACCCGCTGAGAGTGAGGAGGGGGTCTTTTTTAGGGGATTACCCCCAGGCCATGAAGCACTACAGCGAGGCCATCCGGCGCAACCCGCACGAGGCGCGGCTCTACAGCAACCGCGCCGCCTGCTACACCAAACTGCTCGAGTTCCCCCTCGCCCTCAAGGTCTGGGGCTGGGCTTGGGGGGTCCTGGCGGTTGCTTTGGGGGTCCTGGGGGTTGCTTTGGGGGGTTTTGGAGTAGTTTGAGGGCTTTGGGATTGACTTGGAGGGTCCTAGGAGTTGGTCTGGGGGGTTTGGGATTGGTTTGGAGGGTCCTGGGGGATGGTTTGAAGGGTTTGGGACTGGTTTGGAGGGTCTTGGGGTGGTTTGGGGGCTTTGGGAGGTGATTTGGGACTAGTTTGAGGGGTGTAAGAGAGTCCTGAGGATTGGTTTGAGAGTCTGGGGGCTGCGTTTGGGGACTTGGGGACTGGTTTGAGCATCTTGGGGTGGTTTGAGGGCTGTAAGAGGGTCCTGGGGGTTGGTTTGGGGGTTTTGGGATTGGTTTGGAGGGTCCTGGAGTGGTTTAGGGGGTGTAAGAGGATCCTGAAGGTTGGTTTGGGGGTCTGGGGGCTG
>NW_024526249.1:0-1179 GCF_017590135.1 Pyrgilauda ruficollis | reverse complement strand
GTCTTTACTTATGTTTTTATTCATCAAAAATAGGTCAGACAACACTTAAATGGCTGAAGTGATAAGATAAAGAAGATGAGAGTGGGAGAACTGGTGGGAAAGGGCAAATTGGATGGAAGCTGATCTAGTGGGTGGCATCCCTTCCCATGGCAGGGAAGCTGGAATTTAATGATCTTTGAAGTTCCTTCCAACCAAGCCATTTTGTTATTCTGTGAAAGAAGAAAGGAAGAGAGATCAGAGTGAGAGTGGCTGCTGTGGGCTGTGGATCTGCCCCCCGTGGAAGGATTTGGTGGAGGTTTATCATGACCTCCTGGCGGGGGCATCTCCACCTGTATTTTCAGCTCAGTATTGTGCCAGTACGTGCACCACAAAAACTGAAGGGGTATAAAATGTTGTTTAATCTAACTTGTACTTTGGTAGCATCTTAATATTTCTCTATGTGTAAATTATGCAACCTTTTGCAAAATTTAAGAAAAGCGATTTTGGGCTTAGCTGGAGGTCTTTTGATTCTACTCCCATTGGAAATTAACTACTGCCATTATGATAAAAATTAGGCCTGGAGAGTATAAATTTATTGTTTTGTTTAATTTTGATTTTTGGAATACCTGAACTGTTCACTCTGACCATTTGACACTCTAGTCATCTTACCCTTCTCCTCCCTGCAATATTTATAACTAAAATAATTCTCACCTTCTGCAGTGGAAGGAGACTCTTTTAGGTGCCCAAGATCCCAACTGAAGTATCTGATCTCATTTCAAATGGTCAATTTATTTCCTCCTTTCCTGACACAGGTGAAATTGTGTTTTTATTTCCAGCTATGATAGATTTGTTCACTTGGTAAATATTATATGGTACAGGAGTCTTTATTTTTTCATATAATCTTTGTTTACAAAGTCAATACAATCACTTGGAAAATATGTAGCAAACACTGCAGTATATTAGAATCTTGTGTGTTGTGTTTGCTGTAGGTACAAATTCAATACAGCAACTCTCCACCAATTGACATGTCAAGTAATATATCAACTGTTGGTATATTACTTTTTGCTCATCCTATTACTACTTATCAAAAGCAGCTCACCAGCCACACTCCCCTTCTCATTAAGGGCTATTGCTCCAGGAGGCTGGGCAGGATCCAGCCTGGCTGATGGGAAGTGCTGTTTCTCAGGAGCCTTGGCAGAG
>NW_024526248.1:0-1159 GCF_017590135.1 Pyrgilauda ruficollis | reverse complement strand
CTTTCCTTCCTCTTCTACCACTTTCCTGTTTCGTGCTCCTTAAGTGCATTTGTGCGACATGAGATGCTCCAAAGGTGGGTGGGTATGTGACAAGGAGGTGTCTGACCCTGCCAAGGTCATATCTGTGAAGTTTCTTTATCTACAAAGTGTGACGTTTACTTTAACAACAACCACAGATAAAAGGACAACATATTTTAATGCCAATTATAAAAAGAGAGACTATTTAGAGACATTTAAAAGTCCTACTTGCTAAGTATTCATCATAATTAGCTTTTAAAAAAATTTTCTAATAGAATTTATGAATTTATATAAGTTATCTTATTTTGAGAACGATGTAATTTCAAGTTAAGTATGCTTTTGCAGTTTTTATTCCCATAAAAATTTGAATACATTGTTAATTCTTTTCGAAAATTAACTATTATGCTTCTTAAAATATGCCTTTTTTTTTTTCAATTTGAATGGCTACATTGAAATAAATTATGATAGAATTATCTGAAGCCTTAATCCTACTAAACACATTCAAAAAATGCAATGTGAATAGTGACTGGCTCTACAGTTGTGTAAACCACGGTAATGTTCTTTTGTGATCTATAATTTTATTGCGGTAGGGGGACGACTTCGATTTTAAGATTTTACGCTCCTTTTTCCCCAAAATTGAAAGATTTTTGGGTTTGAGCCTAGTTTAAAGCGACAATTTGAGCAGTAGCCTATGGGGGGCACTCAAGGACTGCAAACAGATCCCGCTCCTCCCAAACTTCTCAGATCGTCTGCGCCGGGATGGGGCAGACCCGGGGGCACATTTTCACATTACATTTTATAAAAGGAAGAAAAGTGAGAAAAATAAACGAAACCATTTTTTTGTCGCAGTCTCACTATTCCCCGATGAAAGACAAAATTATATTAAAAGGTGCATTTGAATGACATTCAGAGCCTGATTATGCTAAAAGCGTAAGAGCATTGTGCAGACTGTGGAGCTTGTCTGCATTTTTAAATTCTAAACAAGATACGTTTTACATGATGTTTCAATAGTAAAGACAATTATTGTTCGCCTACCGAGTTTTTGGGATTTTCTTAAACTTTAATGGCATTTGCACGCTCTGTTCTTGGCTTTATGGAGTGAAACAATTATTTATGCAAATTGTTTTGATTTTTTTTTTTT
>NW_024526247.1:0-1180 GCF_017590135.1 Pyrgilauda ruficollis | reverse complement strand
CAGGAATACTGTATATTAGGGGATGATGAATGATTATTTTAGTGACAGTGAGAGTGATAAAGAGTGGGAGTGATAGCAATAGTGATACTTTTAGTGATGGTAATACTTTCAGTGATAGTGATAGTGATACTTTCTATTAGACGACGATGATTATTTTAGTGATAATGATACATAAATAAATATATTTACAAAAGCATTAAGTTCTCACCTGATGTGGCTGTTTCTGTTGGGGTAGAATGCACAGAGCTGGGAGCATGGCTGGGGCTGTGACAGGAGCTCTGAGAATCTTGCAGTGCAGTGCAGGACCTGCTTGTGCCAGCCTCAGCCTGCTTTCCCAGCAGTGGCCATTAACAAGGCTTTCCTGCACCAGAATAGGGACACGCTGGTGAGGAGTGACATGCAGAAACTTCTCTGCAAGCCTCATTTGGGAAGCTGCTCTGAATCATTAAGGTCTGGGCAGAGAGGAAAGGATGCTCTGGGAAGGATGGCTGTCCAGTATTGAGCACATCAAGGAGACCTGAGATGGTGACTTAGGCCATGGGGGAGGTGGCAGTCCCTCCCCAAAGAGATCAGAGAGGATCAAGGAGCAGAAAGCTGCAGCCAGGCTGTGTGACATAGAGAGGGTAAGGAATGTGATATTAGTCACAGGAGCCTCTGGATGACTGCTTGAGGGATCTGAGGCGCATGTGGTATTTTCTTCTGCCACTTGCAGTGACCCAGACACAGGAAGGCTCTAGAGGTGAATACCTGGCACCCTGGTGTTCCCAGCAGAAATGTGGGGGTTTGAACGTGCGTTGCTCTACAGGACGCCAGGCCTGATGGTGGCACATGGGCTACATCTGCTTCAAGGGGAAAAAAGGCTTTTGGCTCAGGAGTTAGTGGGGCTCCTTCAGAGAGCTTTAAGTAGCATTGGAAGTGGAAAGAGAATTAATCAGGGTCACTTGGGAGAAGCGTGAGCACTGCATGCCCATGTTTGTGTGACAGTGGAGGATGGAAGCAGTGCTGCCATCAACAGCCATGAAACTGTAGCAGAAGTCATGGGAAAAGCAGGTTTCTTGCCAGAATGCTGTCAAACAAAAATACGACCAAAGACACTTGCATTTTGGTTTTTTAAAGCAGTCTTCATACAGGCTTTCTGATGGGGAATAACACTTGAGTGCCTCTGCATTCCCATGCACAA
>NW_024526246.1:0-1186 GCF_017590135.1 Pyrgilauda ruficollis | reverse complement strand
AACTGAATGTAGCTTAGTTAGATTCTTTATAAGGTCATTAAGAATCTTTTTCTGCAGAGTGGAAAAAATCTGATAATGCCTATCATGACTTTGCCTTACATGAGCAATGTTACTGGTGAGAATCCATCTCTTCAACTGAAGAATTTTTTACTGTGACTTCTGCATCTAGTTCCATTTAAAAAATGAAGAAGTAAGTTTAAAAAAGCAGTTCTCTGAGACCAGTGTGTTAAATGATCCTTTTGTGGCATGTGCTTAAAATTGCCAGACTGCGGTCTTGTGCTTATGGCTTATATTAATGTTTTCTTCTTTCAGACATATTGACAGGTATTTTATTTCTTCTCCTCTCTTAACAACTCTTTCCTACTGGCAGAAGGTCCAGCTTTAATTAAAAGGAGTGTGTTGGAGAGAAGTCAAAGGAGTTACAATTCCTTTTGGGCATGAGAATAACACAGCTTGTGTGACATCACATCTGCAAAAGATGTGCAGGAATTTAGATGCTATGTGATTTTATTTCTTGGAGTCTGGATCCATGATGATAGGTTAATACATCAGGATATTATCCCGATATTAACCCTTGTATCTTCAGCTGGATTCAAGACATATCATACTGAGCATCGACCATTTTTACAGATGGATTAGAAGAATGGAAAAATGTATCACAGTGCTGGAGAGATATCTTTACACTTGGCTGTTGATAGCTTTTCTGTTGGGCATTTGATAAGAGAAGAGGGGTGAGAGAAGGTGAGAGAAGACAGATGGGAACGGCAGGAAGAGTCAGAACCTGAGCATAGCTAAGTCATTTATCAGGAAAATAAGAACTGAATGGGAAACTGGGTGGTAGGTGTGTGACAGCTGCATCTCCGAGGCTGTGGGAGCTGCAGAGAGGAGGAAAGGTGCTAGAGATATGCCATGTGTGTGCTTGGAATGTCCAACACCAGTTAAGAAGGCAGTTGAGGATGAAGTGCTTCAGTCTTGTCAGGTTAACACTCTCCACTGTATTTTCAAGTGGATTCTGTGAGTTATTGGAATTTCTAAGCATGTGCCCTCATTCACAGATGCAGTGATCCATCCTGGTGATGGCTTCTCAACAAATAGCAGTGCTTTAAACCTTATTTAATGCCAGCAATTAAGGGTTGTACCTAATATGCCCTTCTCCTCAAACCAAATCAACTGGTTTTTTTTTTTT
>NW_024526245.1:0-1180 GCF_017590135.1 Pyrgilauda ruficollis | reverse complement strand
TGCATATCCAAAATCCTGAATTAAAGAACAAATGTTCTGGGAACCAGCTTCTTGGGGGGATTCTGTGGGTTCTTATTGGCCCAAGTGCTCCTTTGAGCATTCTTGCCATTGTGCACCTTGTTCTGTGCCCCGATGGGCCAGCTGGAGAGTTTAGGAGGGTGTAGAGAGCTGAAGAGAAAACATTGTCAAAAGCCAACCCTTCAGTTTTACTGCTCCCTCTGAGTCCTTGCTGGAGTTGACTGGAGGCCATAAAACACAACTCAGGGTCTCTCTGAGGCAAGAACCCTCAGCCCTTTCAGTTTTGGGGTGGCTGTGACGGGAACAGCGAGGGAGGAAGAGTTCAAAGTCTCACAAAGCCCTCTGCATCCAGGATCAATGAGGCTGACTAACGCCTCGGAGGATGTGGAGCAGACCTAAGCTGTGCAGGGCTGGGAGCAACTTTCCTCTTTAAACTCCAGAGTTACTGGATGAATGTTAACTCCTGCTGTGCTGCTGAAAGCCTACAAAGCTACTCTGCCTTTGGGGATCTTCACCCCTGAAGAAAAGGGATTTCATCATGCCTGGCGTGTGATGGGTGATACAACATTTCAGAATACTTGGCTGAGAGACACGTTTATTCACCAGGAGCTTGGAACAACTGAAAATTCTGGATCTGCTCTGAGGACAGTGCTGTGTTTAGAACAGCCCAGCTAAATTTCATTATGGATTTTGATGTTTTAAATTCTAAGTGGGGGCTACCTGTGAAATGAATGTGTTGCCCTGTCTGGGGTATGCATTCATTCCTTTGCATTGGCACTGGCATTCAATTTTTGGTCAAAAAACCAATTCAGCTGTAAAAGCAGATCCAGCTGCACAAAACAAGCTCAGGCCTCCACAGAGCCTGGCCAGGGCTGAGACTGGCGTGAGGGGAATGGCAGCAGCACTTCCCTGGGAGATGGGGCACAGCCGCCCTCTCGGTTTGGCAGCAGCCTAATTTTGGGTTGGTCTAAAGCCATCGGGGATCTGCTAGCACTGTGAGATCCCACATCTGTTGTTTTGGATCACAGGTGAAGGATTTGCCTCGTGGTTTTTGGCTGCCAGTTTGTCTTTGGTAGAGAAACAGGCACCTGTCAGCACCGTTTTTATTAACTGATGGAATTACATAGTTCAAAATTATACTGGCTTTTAACTTTTGTCCCTG
>NW_024526244.1:0-43925 GCF_017590135.1 Pyrgilauda ruficollis | reverse complement strand
CAAGAGGCACTTTACATATACCTCTTGCCAAAATACTCACTGCATCAGCTAGTGGTATATCAATTCCTGCCAAACCTCTTGTGCCCCCTGTGTATCGGTCACAAATGGAGAGCTTTGCTGTGCTGGCAGGGCTTGTGATTGTCATTGGGGTATTTGTGTCTCCACGCGCCCCTTTGCGTTCTTCTTCCAGTTTCCCTGCACTTGTCGACCACCTGAAAAAGATCTCAACTTACAAAATTTAGCAATATGGCCAAAGTTACCACAACGATAACAAGGCACTTTACTGGTCAAAATTACCTTAGAAGTGTACACATTGTCCAGCAGTTTGAGGGCATTGTGTCTTCACATGCCCTGATTCTTCACAAGCAGAACATCTGGGTGAGGACTTCATGACTTTTGCCAAAGCAGCCATTTTATGCTCAACAGAACCAACCTTTGAGCAAGCAACTACAAGATCAGACAGCAAGGGATCTCCCGGTAAAGAATCAATAATTCTGCTGCAATCATTGTTCGCATTGTCCTGAGCTAACTGTCTGCATAAAATTTGCCTCAACTTATCATCTTCTACTTTCTTCTCAAGGGCTGCAGCAACCCTCTCCACAAACTGCAGAAAAGGTTCCTTCACCCCTTGCTGGATGGTAATATACCTTGGTTTAGGAGCTGCCATCTCCATTGTTTTAAGTAAGGCAGTCATACCCAGCTGCTGGGCCTGTGCCAGAACCAGAGGGTCCCATCTTGCCTGCAAATCTGGGTTAGAGAATGGTCCATTGCCCAGCAAGGCATCAACTCTCATAGCATGATGTGGATCATGATGAGGTAACTGCATATTGTCCAATGCTACTCTTTCAACCATTTGTTTCCAGGTAGCTTGAAACACACCATACTGCACTGGCTGAAACAGAATCGTAGCAAGGTGAACAATATCATAAGGTGCAAGTACATCAGCATTTAGAACACTAATCACTTGCATCACCTGCAAAGAGTTAACACCATACTGATCTACTTTTGACTGGAGATCCTCCACAACCCTCCATGCAAAAACCTGATGGATGTCTTGTTGTCCCGAATTAGGAGCAGCTTTGAAAACAGGAAAAGCCACAGGCCCACCAGAAGCAGCAGCAGCCATCTCCATCCTTTTAGGTGGACCTATTTTCTTTAACAAATTCCAATCTCCCACTTCAGCTGCTTTCATTCTCACATGCTCCCAAAATTGCAAAGGGTGTCAAGGAGTCAGCCACCTGGCAGGAAAGCAGAGTCCAAGAAACAGCAGGCCTAGATCTGCTACGAAGTCTAACAGAAACAGATTCCTGCATCTTTTTAGATGTATTTATAACCAGCAGTTCATCGTCAGAACTATCACTAGACAAAGAAGGACACAATGTTAAAGATTGCATTTGTTCAACCAGTTCAGGAGGGAGGGGAGGGAAGATGGCTCAACTGGGGGTGGAGCAGAGGCAGACGACTCAAAGGGGGGCAGAGAGGGGGCGGACAGCTCAAAGGAAAGGGGGGGAAGCAGCCGAATCACGGGAAGGTGAGGGGGGAGCAAACGGCCCAGGGAGAGACAGAAGGGCCGATGACTCAGCCTGTTTTTCACTTTGCTTCTTCTGTAACTTCATTTTTGCTAACTGTTGTGCAGGCGTAAGGTACTTTAATTTAGTACTCAGTTCAACTAACTGCTGAGCAGGTGAAGTATACACAGGTTTAACATAGTCTTTTGGAGATAAATACTGAGGAACAGTCTTAGCCTGCCATTTGATTCTCACGATAGCAAACCCTGAGGGAACCTCCACAGCAACTGCAGCAGACTCCTCAGGGGGAGATACATCGACAGGCTCAGCCTCATCTTCCTATTCCTCTACTTCAGTTTCTTGCTCTAATTCCTGTTCCTCCAATTCCTGCCCTCTATCTTGTTCTGCTTTCCATTCCTTCAAGGCCTCATACAACAGTCTCCAGGTAGTAGCCAAATCGACAACCGTCTTATCCCCTTTAGATATCACTTCCCATAGTCTCTTCCCAACCTTTTTCCAAGCCCAGACACTGAAGGCAGTGTCAGCATCAGCTTCAAAGTCCTGTGATTTACACCATATCAGTAAACTACGAAGAGCATAATCAGAAGCTTGAACATTTTTCCTTTTAAGTAAAGCTTTCCACGAGGACAAAAGAGTCTTTTCCTCATTTGATAAATTATATCCCCTTATTTTTCCCAATAGCTCACCTCGAATCAGACGTCTGAATTAGGTCTGGA
Source organism: Pyrgilauda ruficollis (assembly GCF_017590135.1). Classification (NCBI taxonomy): domain Eukaryota; kingdom Metazoa; phylum Chordata; class Aves; order Passeriformes; family Passeridae; genus Pyrgilauda; species Pyrgilauda ruficollis. Next base: position 41,680 of record NW_024526244.1, on the reverse strand, counting down.
CCTCCGCAGCGCCCTTGCTGCCTTCACTCATTGTTAGAGCATCCTTCAACTTTTTCTCTCTTTTTTCTTTTTCCTTTTTTACAGTCCAGTTCCAGATGCAATCACAGTGGGTGGCCACCAGATGTTGCTATAGAGCGCAACACAGCGCAGAGCACCCAGACTCCATCAGAAGACTGTATAAGAGAGCTTTATTATAGCAACATGTTGCCTTTATAGTTTTTTCAAGATATTTACATTTACTTAACAGAAACATACATTGCCCATTGGTCATAAGAAAGAAACAAACTTCTCAACAGGTGAACAAGGAGCCACGTCATTCTGTGAGCCAGCTAAAGTCCGTATCTTTTAACTTTCTGTCTTTCATCACGTTGTCATGGTGATAGCCTTGGTGTCTTCCTTGAGAGACATACAGGGCTTTCCTTATCTCCAGGAAGTCTTCGCTGGCTCACAAGAACAGCACAAAATGTCTTTCCTACAGGAGGTCATGCAATTTGCCTTAGAAAATTTTACAGGAAAAATTTCAGTCAATTGTCCCAAACATGAGCTATTAAGTTCATCCTTAAAATTAATTCATAAGCCCTTAAGAAGTCATGCCCCTAGATGCAATCACATTTTTTACAGACAGTTCTGGGAATTCAAAAAAATCTGTGATTGCTTGGCAAAATCCAGAGACCAAAAAATGGGAATCAGATATTGAGGAAGTAGTTGGTTCTGCACAGATTACAGAGCTAGCAGCAGTTATACGGGTCTTTTCAAAATTCATGTTTCCTTTTAATTTAGTAACGGATTCAATTTATGTTGCAGGTGTAGTGAAGAGAGCAGAAGGATCTCTGCTAAAAGAGGTTTCCGATGATCAGCTATACGGTTTACTCAAAAAATTAATCCTCCTTCTTTCCATTCAACAGGAACCTTACTTTGTAATGCACATTCATTCACATTCTTCTCTTCCAGGTTTCTTAGCAGAAGGTAATGCCATGGCTGATTTGTTAGCCATGCCAATACAGAATACACTTCCTAATGTTATTGAAAAAGCCAGAATGAGCCATGCTTTCTATCATCAAAATGCACCTGCTCTAATAAGAATGTTTAACATCTCTCAGAATCAGGCAAAAGCAATTGTTCAATCATGTCCAGATTGCCAAAAATTTGCTATACCGGCAAGAGCAACAGGAGTTAACCCTCGAGGCTTAAATAGCCTGCAGATATGGCAAACTGACATCACTCAATATCAGTCATTTGCATGGTTCAAACATATACATGTATCAATAGACACCTTCTCATGAGCAATTTTTGCTTCTGCACATCAAGGAGAAAAAAGCAGAGATGTAATTAAACATTTCTTACAAGCATTTGCATCCCTAGGTATTCCTCAAGAAGTCAAAACAGACAACGCACAAGCCTACATTTCTAACAAACTACAGGAGTTTTTCAAAACCTGGGGTATCAAACATACCACAGGTATTCCACATTCTTCCACATTCTTCCACAGGCCAATCTATTGTAGAAAGAGCACACAGGTCACTGTTTTCTGTTTGTTATTTGCCTTTTATTAAACCTTTTTGTTTCCAACACTGCAACAGAAGCCATCCTGCTGATTTTATGCCTCCAAAGGTAGCTGAGCTATCTTGGGTGTGTTATAGATCTCCAAGAGCTTATGAGACCCGGCTCAAGGAGGCACATATAACAGAGGAGTGAGTGCAGTCTCTGATAACAAACTCCGTGCTTCTTCTTCTCCCCACCTTCGCTCTCAGAACCAGTCTTGAAGGCACAGAATATAATATCCAGCATAAACAGAACAGATGATTGGGGATAAAAGCATCATAAAGTCACCCTAGGACAAAACCTAACACAAAAGCCCACCATCCGGTCCCCTTTGTGTTAAGATTAGTTTGCAACAGTCAGTTACAACATTCTTCTCTGAGCTTCATGAGCATATTCCCTGTCTGCATTTTCACTGAGCTGCCTTCTCTGAGCCTTCTTCCACTTTAGGGCTTTGTTGATCTGTTATACAGTGCTTTTGTGAGGACCATGCAAGTGAAGCCAAATTGATTTTTGCCTTTTTTGCTTTTATATATTCTCTATATTCTTTACACATATATTTGTAGCTCTGTAGCCTATTATTGTTTTTGTAGCTAGCCCCAGTACTTTTCCCTACCCTGATAGGCAGAAACAGAAAACACATTCCAGAGGAAAACAGAAAACACATTCCAGAGGATCCAAGCTGGATGGTCCAAGGCTCCTATCCTGTCTTGATTCTTCCTGGGAGCCAAGGTTGAAACCAGCTCTTCGAGACACATTTTCGTAAACAAAGTTTAGTTCCTATCTAAGGGGGGGATTTAGAAAATGATTGAACCAAAGGGGACTTACCTCACCACTTATGTCTCTAATTGGTGATTCTTGTAAATTATGCTAATTTGCTAAATTTATAAAACTGTATTCACCCTGTGCAGGGGTGGGCATTTTTCCATATCTATCCCTGGAGGCCTCCCATAAAGACGAGCATTTACATTACCTCCTGTACTAATATTGTCTTGAATGTGTGTTGTTTCATTTCTAGGTCCTTTAAGGCATCACATGTATCTACGTAACTGCTTTGGAAAAAAGGATAACTTCCATTATCCCAGAGACCAAATGCCGGGCTCTTGTGGGGATAGTAAGTAAACTGCTGAGCACCAGGTATTTCTTCAGTGCACAAAAGAAAATGCTCAGAATTTGGGACTTCTTTGTAAACCTCAAGGGTATAACAGTAATGACAAGGATTGGAAACAAGGATCTGTTACAGATTAATACTTTGAGAAAAAGCTATTCACACTTCTGCTAAGTTTATATTGGTGTAGTCTATCCAGCTAAGCAACAAATGAATACATCAGGCTACTATGTAAAAATGAATTACAGGCAGGGATAATTCAAATGTCGAAATTACTTCTCCTCTCTGCTGTCTGTCATTGGACCTTCTCCCCTCCCTGCTCTGTCATTTCCCCATATACTTTGTCACTCTCTAAACCAGTTAATGCTGTTGCTTTACTACCACCACCTCTGTGCTGAGATGTGGCAACCCAGCCCAGATACTGTTCATATGCACAACCCCAACAGTCACTTCTGCCCCGAGGGGCATGTACTTATGGTTATGAATAATCAGAAAAGGGCATTCTGATACTTGGCATATGCACTAACTTGTTTTCTTCCTCATAGAAATTACTTTCCTGAACTGGGATCAGAGGACAACAAATAAGTAAAACAGAATAGAAGGGAATTTTTATCTACCCACCTGAAACTTTAATTGAGGAAGAAAACTGCAGGCAAAGGCATATCCTCTTCCTTGTTTTAAGACTCTGTGAGTTCTGGTGGTACTTGGAAATTTACATAAATTTGGGCATAGCTTAAAAAGGAAATAAATTTGTGAATAATTTGCATAACTATTAACCTAAAGTGTTAAGGTAAACCATGCCTTTTCACATACAAATGTTGGAAATTATATAACTTCCCTTAACTAATTTTTAATTAGTTGTTTAAATTAATTGTAAACAGTGCCCACTTTTACCCAGCACTAGTTAAGTTTCTTCACAGACTCTTATTGTTTCTTTGATCATTAAATCACCAAAACATTAAGTTTGCTAAAACCAAACCTGATAAGCTTCAATAACCAGAGTGGAAGGGAGGTGAAGATTGAACATCTGGTGTTGTATTGCACTAAATAGTTATTTAGTTGTTTGCACTGCGTGTTTGGTAATTTGCACTGTTCACATGATTCATGTTCACATGATTCCTATCACCACATGGTCTTCCCCTTCTCCCCCCCCCCCGCCAAGTGTCAGTGTTAGTGGTCTCCCCCTGGTTTACCCCTCCCCTTGCCCCTCCTCACTTGTATCCCATTAGCTGTGGTCCTCTTCCTCCGCCCCCAATTATCTGGGTATAAAAGTGTCCCCCCTGCGAGAAGGGGACACTCTCTTTTCCATCTGGGCCTCTTTTCCATCTGGTGTTCTCCTGGAAATAAACTGAGGACATTTGTCCCCACGTGGAGAAGAGCGTTTCTTGTCTTTTGCCTTTGTCCATGTATGATCATGTGGGCTGGGGTCTATAGCTGGCCAGATTGGACCCGAACAGCCTGTCCAGACACGAATCTTAGAGTTGGCCCCCAACATGATCGTCTCCCACGCGGTTAGAGATGTCATGCAGACCCTGGTAATTCACATGTGGATTATGTTAGATTTTGGGACTTCCAGCTTCCTCTGACTTCTTCATCACTTTTTGGTTGGTGTGGAGGCAGGAGGGTGGGACCGGCAGCCTGCCCAGCCCAAGGCGGACCGATTCAGGACGAGGACTTCCCTTACAGCTGTTCCAGCCTATCGTGGTCCCTAGGAGGAGTGAGTATACCCCGCCAGTGCTAGGGGGACCCCGGAGTAATCCCTGGAGGGTGGGGGTTAGTTCCCGGTGCAGGGGAAAGGTTCGGCCCCAAGAGTGAGGGTTTGTGTGTCCCACGTTTTTTGCGGGTTCGCGCAGTCCAAATGCAGACGGAGCAGCTCCAAGGTCTGCAGTTAGCAGCAGAGCGGATCCGGGGGGTGCGGTGCTGGGTGCAATGGCCCCCGGGCTACGGGCAGCGGCAGCGTCAGGTGTGTGAGGTGGGTTTTGGCGTGGTGGGACCGTGGGAGGCTGCAGAAGCCGTGGCTTGGGTTTTTGCTGCAAGTGGAAGTGCGCAGACGACGGCGGACCCCAGCAAGCACCAGTTGGACCAGCATGGGAGGCACCGACCCCAGCGCAGTGGCCACGTGGCCTGGAGTGGCACGGCAGCCGCCCCCCGCCATTTTAAAAACTGGTCGGATTGCACGCAAGCAGTTTCGTTCCTCCCTCAGAGAGGAGGAGGGGGGGAGGCTGCCCAGACTCTTTCCCGGATTGGCTGTGGACACAGTGCTTTCAGTTTGCCATCTGCGCTTGTACAGGAAGGTAGATTCTAAGTGTTGCAGAGAACAAATAACATCAGAATGGGTGCAAACCTTTCTGTAACACAGAGAAGCATTTATATCCTAGTTCTAGATACCCAAAGTAGTGGAAACGCTAAGGTTTCCAAAGCAGTTTTGAAACGGGTTGTTCGCTAGATATCTTTTCATTTCCCTCAGTTTACCCAGCAGAATGTTAATTCTGTCTCTGCCTGGGACAAAATTAGAGCACTGTTAACAGCAAAAGCGGAACAGGGCAACAGGACAGTGTCTCAATTCTTCCCTGTGTTCCTTGTGATTTGGAAAGAAGTGCTTAAGAGGAATTTGAAGGGACAGGCACAGCAAATCTCCCCTCCCGTGGCTTCCCCTACCCCTTCTCCCAAACCCTCTGCCCCTAAACTGAGAGGCACAAGCAAGGCATCCCAGCAATCGCAGGGTACCTGGCACAGCCACTGTTTCCCTCACCTCCCGCTCAGTACCCTGGCTCTGGCAGTTGTGCACAGGCTGACAGAGCACCTTCCCTGCACTCCTCTAACCCAGTTGCTGTTTCCCCGATTTCACGTGCTGACCTCCCCTATCCCCAAAATGGCAACAACCACATGGTTGGCATTCAAAATGGTGCCGACCGCATGGTCAGGGGCCAAAATGGCAGGGACCATGTGGCTGACCCCTTACCCTACCTTTCTTCTTCCTACAATCCCTTTCGCCCATCTGTCCCCAACCTATTCCGGTCCCACAACTCCTTCCTTCCATCAGACACTCCTCCCCCTCCCTCCCTCCATGTCCCCGCCCTCCATGATGTCATCCTCCAACCCCGCTCCTGGTTCCCATGGTTGCCCCGCCCCCCTGCCTGTTCCTATTTGCCACACCCCCCCACGTGGGTCCCGAGAGGGTGGGGCCGAGGGGTGGGGTGGTGGTCCCCTGCCTGGTTCCCACGGGGGTGGGGCAGGGGGAGGGAGTGTCCCCCCACCCAGTTACCAAGGGGGTGGGATGGGGGGTGAATCCCTGCCTGCTTCCCAAGGGGGTGGGGCTGGGGTGGGGGGTAGTCCCTTGTCCAGTTCCCAAGGGGGTGGGGCCAGGGTAGGGGGTGGTCCCCTTCCCAGCTCCCACAGAGGTGGGGCCGGGGGAGGAGGTGGTGCCCCTGCTGGTTCCCAAGCTGGGAGTGGCCCTCATGCCCAATCCCACGGGGGTGGGGCCAAAAGGGAAAACCCTGGTGTTTAAAACCGGGGGGAGGAAGTAATTCCCTCAGTAGCTCCTGTCTTATATACTGGTGGTAGAAGCGGGCCTAGAAAATATCAGCCTTTCTCCTACCAAACAAAAAGAGAATTATGTAAAAGTCAGAGTTTGGGAGATGTAGCAAAATTTTTAGAAGCATGATGACAGCCACGTTAACATTTCTTGAATTTGTTCCTACTGACCTCCTAGATCTTTTCCAGTGCCTGCTTACCCGATCAGAGTTTGATCTATGGGAAAGCTCCTGGAAGAGATCTCTGAGGGGACTCTTGGTGGAACTTAAGCAAAGCACACAGGGTGCCAAAGATTTAGAAAATAACGACATCACTTATGAGCATCTATGCGGTGAGGGCGAGTGGGCTAAGCCTGAGGACCAAGCTCAGGTGTTATCTAAATTCATTCTAGATAAGATCTCGAAAGCTGCGGACAAGGCTTTTAACCAGTTGCTGACTGTTGAAGCTAGGGGTAGTTACCTTAACATTAAACAGTCTCCTTCTGAGACTTTCCGTGCACAAGTTGAGATACAAGTACGAGACCCCAGGACACTGGTGGAGATAGTGAAAGAGATGGCACAGAGAAATGCCAATGACGTCTGCAGCAGGATGCTCCTGGGACTGCCTCTCGGCCCTCCACCTACACTGAGATGATCGAGGCGTGTGCTAGGAAGGCAGAACTGTTTGCTGCAAAGGAGGTGTGGGCAAGGCTGACAAACTCGGGGACTGTGGCAGCTGTATCTCCTGGAGTGAGGAGACTATAGATGTCACCAGAACAGTTTCAACATGCCATCTGCTTCCAATGCAAAAAGCCAGGACACTTTTCCAGAGACTGCCCCCAAAGCCAGCAACACAGGAAGAAAACCATCCAACCAAAAAACTGGGACACGAGTGCTAGCCCGCACTGCGCCATGACATAAATGCAGCCGGCTTCCTTAAGGGGAAAACCTCCCTCAAAACAGAAAAGGGGGAGGAAGGGAGGCGGGGTGTGGGATAACAAATGAAATGTTTACAGGACAAAATCTGGTGGCCTCACAAGCATTTCAAGCTTGTGACCACCAAAGCTTTCATTTTCAGGTCTACCCAGTGGACAGTAATTGGAGTGGACCTGCCAGAGGACTCACAGGACTTGACAGTAGATCGCACAAGATTGGACAGTGAGTACTTTGTTACTGGGGACACCGCACACACACCCATGGAGATTGAGGTGGCTCCCATGACCATCAAGGGGGACATACCTAATCTCGTTCTCCTGGCGTGCTGCCCTCAGCCACCCTTCTATTTGGCCAAGGGGCAAATCATCAGCGAGGCCATTCCTGTTCCAGCAGAAATCTCAGTTGATGACAAGGCACCTGGTGTCTGCTGGGCAGAAGTGGCTGGCGAGGACAAACCCATTATGGGATGCAACCTAAAGCGTGGAGTAGACCATCTCCACGTGGAAGGGTTGGTTGACACGGGGGCAGATGTGACAATCATACCTGAAAGTTTATGGCTGTCACATTGGGATTTGCAACCCATGGCTGGTAAAATCCAAGGTGTAGGAGGAGTCACAATGGCAAAGATATCAAAAAGCGTCATGCAAATTGAGAGGCCAGGCGGAAAATTGGCCAGTGTCCATCTGTTTGTCAGTGATTACAAAGCTTCCTTGTAGGGAGAGACACCATGTCCCAGTGAGGGGTCAAATTGGTCATCCCTAAGACACCCCAGGATTTTTAGAAGTGGCCACTGTGGAGCGCCCTGCCCACAAGTTAACATGGCTGGATGATAATCCAGTCTGGGTAAATCAGTGGCCACTCAGCAAGGAAAAGCTGAAGGCGCTCAAGGAGCTTGTAGAGGAGCAATTGGCTAAAGGACACATTGAAGACACAACTAGCCCTTGGAATTCCCCATTTTTTGTAAGAAAAAAGCCAGGGAAGGATAAGTGGTGGCTCCTCCATGATTAAGAGAAATAAGGTAATTGAGGACATGGGGTCTCTCCAACCAGGGATGCCTTCCCCAACGATGCTTCCCCAAAATTGGCAATTGGCTGTCCTGGACATCAAGGACTGTTTTTTCCATATTCCCCTACACCCAGAAGATGCACCACGGTCGCCTTCTCGGTTCCTACCATCAATCGAGAAGCCCCAATAAAGCGCTACCACTGGAGAGTATTGTCTCAAGGAATGAACTGCAGTCCTTCCGTCTGCCAGTGGTACGTGGTTTCATTGCTGTCCCCAGTGTGCTCCCAGAAAAAGGAGGCAATCATCCTACACTACATGGATGATGTGCTTGTGTGCACCTCCGATGACAAAATTCTCCAAAACACACTTGACCTAGTGGTTAAAGTTTTAACCTCTGCTGGATTCCAACTGCAGGAAGACAATGTTCAGAGGATGCCACCTTGGAAGTACCTAGGCTTGGAGATCACTGCATGAACCGTTGTTCCACAGAAATTGGAAATCAAGAGTGATCCCAAAACCCTAGCAGATCTCCATTCCCTGTGTAGGTCTTTGCACTGGCTCAGGCCTTGGCTAGGCCTCTCCAACAAGGACCTAGCTCCCCTCCTCAATTTATTAAAAGGGGAGAGAGAGCTTCTCCCAGGAAACTGACCCCAGAGGGAAAACTGCCATCCAAAAAGTTCAGAAGGCTCTGGCCGAGAGGCAGGCTCATCATTATCAGCCCGAGCTGCCTTTCAAATTCATTGTTTTGGGAAAGTTACCGCACTTACACAGGTTGATATTCCAGTGGATCGAAGGGCAGAAGGATTCACTCTTAATCATAGAGTGGGTTTTCCTTTCCCACCAGTGATCCAAACCCATCACACAGCCACAGGAGCTGATAGCTCAGCTGATCCAGAAGGCCAGGGTAAGATTGCGTGAGCTGGCTGGTTGTGACTTTCAGTGTATTCACCTCCCGGTCAAACTTTCTAAGGAGGGAAGGAACTCTCCTGAGAGGTTGACCAAAGAGATGTTCGAGCACCTGCTCCAGAGCAATGCCGGTCTCCAGCTATCTCTGGACATCTACAGTGGACAGGTTGCAGTCCAGGCCCCATCACACAAGCTGTTTAATGAGGAATTCCACCTCATTGCTCCTGAGAAAAGGAGTCGTAGGCCACTCAAGGCGCTTGCAGTGTTCACTGATGCGTCTGGGGCATCCCACAAGTCAGTGATGACTTGGAGAAATCCCCAGACTCAGCATTGGAAGCTGATATTGAGTTTGTGGAGGGGTCGCCTCAGATTGCCTAACTGGCCGCAGTCGTGAGAACCTTTGAGAAGTTCTCAGAGCCAATTAATTTGGTTGCCGATTCAGCCTACGTGGCCGGAGTAGTGTCCAGAGCGGAGCAGGCAGTTCTCAAAGACATCAAGAACGAGCATCTCTTCAGGTTGCTCTCAAAACTAATTTATCTAGTTTCACAGTGGGAGCATCCGTTCTATGTGATTCATGTGAGGTCACACACTGATTTGCCAGGCGAGATCACAGAAGGTAATAGCAAAGCAGATTCCCTTGCCACTCCAGCAGAAATGGCACGCCTTCCAGACGTCTTCCAACAGGCAAAGCTAAGTCACCAGCAATTCCATCAAAATGTGCCAGGTTTGATCCGTCAGTTCCAGCTAACACGGAGTCAGGCTAGAGCCATTGTAGCCACCTGTCCCAACTGCCAGCTCCAGGCTGTGCCTTCAATGGGTGTTGGTGTTAACCCCCGAGGCCTTGGGAGCTGCAAGGTGTGGCAAACAGACATCACACACATTCCCAGTTTTGTTCGCCTGAAATATGTGCATGTCAGCATAGACACATTTTCGGGTGGAGTTTATGCCTCTGCCCATGCAGGGGAAAGGGTTGTGCATGCCAAACACCTGGTGCAAGCCTTTTCAGTGTTGGGGATCCCTAGGGAGATTAAGACTGACAATGGCCCAGCGTATGCCTCCAAGGAGTTCCTAGAGTTTGTCCAGCAGTGGGGAGTGGAGCATAAGACAGGCATTCCCTACTTCCCCACAGGTCAAGTTGTAATTGAGCGTTCCCACCATATGCTCAAACAAGTCCTGGCTAGGCAGGGCAGTTCTGCAGCCTGTATGACACCAGAACAAAAGCTCTGCAAAGCCCTGTTTACCATCAATTTTTTTGAATTGTTCATTTGAAAACATGAGTCCTCCAGGAGTACGGCATTTCCAGAATAACAATTGGTTTAAGTTGTCACAGTGTCCACCAGTTCTCATTAAGGACCCAGAAACTTGGGAAACCAAGGGTCCTTATGAGCTCATCACCTAGGGACGTGGCTATGCGTGTGTATCCACCCCCAGAGGCCCATGATGGATTCCCCAAAAATGGGTAAAACCGTTTGTCCCCAAAAATCCAGCTCCAGCAGACAGGGATGAGAAGCAAGGAGCCATCGCCACGAAGAGAAGACGCCGCACATGATATCAAATTTCAAGGTGGCACAAGCACAAGCACAGGTGCTCTGTCTCTCTCCCGGGGGTGGGGCTTCCCAATGCCTCTCAGTGTTCCTGAACCCTTCCATCCTGCAGGGGCCTTCACCCCCCTTCTCTGTCCAAGGCTCCGGCCTACCTCACCCCAGGCCGCATGGCTTCCCCTCCCCCACCCAGCCCGCAGCTGGGCAGAGGAGGTCTGACCTCTTTCATGGACTGGAACCAAGAGAGAGTTCTCCTGGGAATTCTCTGCTTTTTAACCCCCTGTGTTCTCAGAGGCAGTCCATGACTTCAGTGGCTACACCAGGTGCCAATATTCAAATCTGACCACTGATTGGTTTTGATCACAACCTCCCAAAAATCTCACTTCCTTATCAACCTAGGACAGTAGTCTAAAGAACTTGAAACAGTCCTTTCCACTTCTGCTTGAGTGGTTCTTCACTCCATGTCTGGATGTACAACCACTCTCCTGGCACTGGGGATGTACTTAAACATCCAAGGTTACTGGTGAGGCTAAAACAAAAAACATGCAATGATAAAAGTGTCTTTCCCAATGTGAAAAACTGAGTTCAAGATAAATATTACAGATGATTAATGAGATGGTTGGCTCTCACAATTAAGGGTTAAACATTATATGTATGTATAGTTATTGTGAAAAAGGCCAATCACTCGTTTTTTAAAATTTTAAAAGTTTATTAGTAATAAAATGGTTTTAAAAATAGTAATATAATTAAAGTAATAAAAATTTGGACAATTAGGATTAGGACAATGAGAGACAATAAAAACAAAGAGTTATGGACAGTACGGGTACCTCTTTCTGGGCAAAATAAGCCCAAAAAAGGACACATGTTAACAGAGGATTAACCCTTAAAAGCAGTCACCTGTTGCATATTCATACATCTCATACATGATGCATAAATTCCACTCAAACACAGGATTCTATCTGGTCAGTGTCAACTTCTTCCTCTTAATCCTGACGGCATCTTCAGGGCTGAGCAAGCCAGTTAGTTAAGGGAGCAATAAATTCTCTTTCTCTGAAAGATTTAGGTGTCCTATGGCTGCTATCTCAGTGCGAGTCCTCTCTTTAATTATCTTACATAGCATAGTTTCTATTTTAACATTATGTTATAACCTAAAACTATATTTAACACACTACTTAAGAAAATTCATACAGCATAACTTTCCAACATAATACATATAATATTAATTTTAATATTTGCAAAAAGCCATAAAAACAGCATTTTTCAAAAATAATATGCTAACTATTGTTGCAAACAACTGTCTTAACTAATTAAGGTTAGGAAGCCAAGATGTAAGATTTTCCAATATGTTAGTAAATCCCCATGAGGTGTCATCTTGTGTTACTATATGCAAAATTGTACTCTTTTCCCAAATCTGGTGTATGTCTGTTTCAACCCGTTTCTCCTGGTTTATATAAGAACAGGTTTGATTCATTATTATACATACTCCCCCTTCTTTTGCAGTCAAAAGATCTAAGGCCATGCAGTTTTGTATTACTACTTTGCTTAGGGACGATACTTCTGTTTGGAGCCCCTGAAGGGCATCTATTGTCAAGTTTTCAAGCTTCTTTATTATGGCTTAGATGTTTACTATAGCTTTTTCTAATTCACTAACAGCAAGTTGGGGAAATAGTCAGCGTACAAAACTGTGAAAGCCTGAAGGCTTTTCTATAGGACGATTTGATGTGACACTGTGTGTTTTTCTCCAGTGGGTTCAAATTATTCCTGGAGGTGGATGAGAGTGGTTGAATATGGAATCTTGGGGAATCACATATCCTAAAGTACAAGTTCCATCCCAGTAATGGAGTAAGGACTTTCTGGCCCGACTGTCTCCACATAACTACCATAATCTATCAGGTACACAATCATATGTGTAATCATGCTGTAGTCCTATTCTAACTGCGAGGTGACATCCTGAAGAACTATAACTTTGTTTAGTACATTTAGTTCCATTAGTAGTGCTCAGGTTAAAATTAAAGTTTCCAACCTTTGGAGCAGTTTTATTTATTTGTTCTATAAAGACCGGTTTTCCCAAAACTTGTAAATCAGATTTTAAAGGGGGGGGGGGGGCGTCTTTAGGTCTGCAAGAATGTTTTAAATCTGTTACTTTTTTCTCTGGCAGTGGGGGTTTGAAACCCCAACACATAATTTCTCCAGTAGGGAGCTCAGTCTCTTGTTGGCCATTTGCAAAAGGCCCTCTTATTTTCCAGATTATATCTTCTTCTGTAGGCAAGGTGGAATTATTCCAGTTATCATATGGCCAGCTCCAATAATCATAAGACACTGGTATTCCAAAGAAAGGGAATTGCATATCACCTCTGGGAAGAGCAGTGCACACCCAACAGTTAGACAGGTTTAGAGTATTTGTTAGGTTATGGGTAAGCTGTATGAACAAGTTATCATTCCACCCATATCCTAGGGCTAAAAATGTGAAAAGTGTATATTTCTAGGTTGCACCTGTTTTACCCTCCATGGAGTCTTACAAGACTTCTTTATTCTGGAGTGATGGATCCAGGCGTTCTGTTCTTTAATCTTGATTGCAGTGAAAGAAGTGAGTACCTGAAATGGTCCTTCTCACTGTGGCTCCAGAGTTTTCTCTGCAAGAGACTTTACATATACATAATCCCCTGGTTATATGTTATGCACAGGCCTATCCAAACCCCTACTTTGAGTCCCAACCACATATTTCTCAATTTTGCTGAGTTGCTTGCCTAATGCCACCATGTAGGAGGTCATGATTTAACTCCCAGCTTGTGTGGACATCCCTTTTTGCATTCTATAGGGTCTATCATACAAGATTTCAAAAGGGGCTCAGCCCCTCTTTTACCCTTGGCCTAGCTCATATGTGCAAGAGTGCTAGAGGAAGAGACTGAGGCCAGGCCATGTTTTAGTTTCTTGTCCTAATTTCACAATCTGCTGTTTGATCAAGTGGTTCATCTTTTCTACTTGGCCACTTGACTGAGGGCGATATGGGGTATGAAGTTGCCAATTGTCTTGGTTTACAAGACAGGTGTCTGCTAGGGAAGGCAGAAAAGCCTCCCTTGGAAAGGACAATGTAAACCACCTCCCTCCAAATTATTAGAATTTTGAAATTAAGGGGCTGTCAGGCAAAGATGGGAATAGGAATAACAGTTCTTTACTAGTATGTATAATAAAGCAAACAAACAACAACAGCTATGGCATTAACAACAAACAGAACCTGGAACCCAGTGAGAGCCTTTCATCCCCGGCACTTTCCCCTTTTGTGTAGTTACACTCACAGCCAGCAGGGTGCTGGCAGGCTCCTGGTGGACAGGGCAGGTACGATGATCTCTATGCAGGTGCAGGGGGCACTCTGGCGCGAGCTTAGGGAGCACGTGGTAATGGCAGCTTTGTCCAGGACGAGAAGGGATGGAAGAGGCATTGCTTCACAAACCCCTGTGGCAGCCAGTCCCGGTGCCCCTAGCAGGACTCTCGGAAGCAGCAGGCTGGAACGGCAGGAATGAGCAGAAATCCTGGGGTAGTGAACGAGAATGTTTCAAAACTCCACGGTAAATAGCTGAAACCTGTGGGGTGTCCTGGCAGGGCAGGGGGTTTCAGAGCACAGCAGCAGAAGAAAGGTTCCCTGCCTCCCCTCAGGTGCCAAGAGAGCGAAAGCCCAGCTAGGACCTGCCCCCAGCCCCTTCCCCCAGCCCGAATCTCTGGTATCTCTGCCCATCCCCCCCCCCCCCCACCCTACGAGAGAAACTCCCAAAAACCAAAGGAGTTCCCCCTCCCTGCCCAGTCTCAAGCCATCAGTTTCCATTAGCAACTCAATGGGAAAAAAAATCCATAGGTGATAAGCAAAGAACAGAAAAAAAAACAACAAACTACCCCCAACACCAATCCATACCTAAATGGCGGCTGATTTGCTGTACTACTTTTGAGATAAAATGTGGTTCTCTGTCAGAAGACATAGTTGCTGGAACCACAAAGTGCAGTATTATCTCTTCTGTCAGTATTCTGGTTACTTCCCGAGCCTTGGCTGTTTTGGTAGGGAATTGTAGCCATGGTATTATGAAAAATCCTTTGCTGGGATTTTTCCTCTCCTGAGAAGCTGAGGAGCCTCAGGAGAGAAATGTAAACAATTACTATCTACTGCTGTGGAATGCAACAGGTGCATCCATGATTGGTCCATGTGGATTGTTTTCCACTGATGACCAATCACAGCCACCTGTGCCAAGGCTGTGAGCAGTCACAGGATTTTGTTATTCTATTCTGTTCTGTTCTATTCTTGTTGTAGCCTTCTGATCTCTCTGTTCTTTTAGTATAGTCTTAATGTAGTATTTTAATATAATATTTAACATAATAAATCAGCCTTCTGAAATGGAGTCAAGCCTCGTGTCTCCACACACAGAGAGTCATCAACAGGGAATGCCTCTGGCCAACCTGAAAAGGTATCAGTTAGTACTAGTAAATATCTGTAACCCCCTTTTCTTGGGAGTTGTGAAAATCAATCTGCTACTGGTGCCCAGGCCTGTTGCCTTACCCAATTTGGCCCATTTCTGATTTGGGAGTATTTTTGGGCTTAGTCTGGAGGCAAAGATCACATTGCTGAGTCACTCTTATAGTGGTGTATAAGTTTCTAGCCGTAATTTTTCAAATTAGGTGCTTGTATAGGGCTTCTGCCTCCCAGTGCCTTTTCTTAGGTTCTTCCCTAAAGACCATATTAAATAGTAGGGAATGATCAGTTTCCCTTGTGGGGTGAGCCCACCCTTCTTTATTATATGACCCTTCTAGGTCTGTAATGAGTTTTTGATCCTCTTTGGTATATTTTGGCTTACCTTCTAGGGAGATTTGCCAGTCAGGGATTAAATCTGCTTCTATTTTTGACTCTCTTTTGGCTGCCTGTTTTGCCTCTCTGCCCTCCTTATAATTTTTTTTTTTTTTCTAATTCTGAGTTTACTTTTTGGTGTGCCTTGATGTGTATGATTGCCACTTTCTCAGGGAGTTGGATTGCCTCCAACAGTTTCAAGATCTCTTCTGCATGTTTGATGGTTTTGTCCTGTGAACTTAATAATCCTCTTTTCTTCCACATTGCTCCAGGTGCATGTACAACTCCAAAGGCATATTTTGAGTCTGTATAGATATTCACAGTTTTTACCTTGGGCCAGTTCCAAGGTGCAGGTTAGACCAATTATCTCTGCCTTCTGTGCAGAGGTATTGATGGGCAAAGGTCCTGACTCAATTATTTCTTGGCTGATGGTGATGGCATATCCAGCGTGTCTTTTACCACTTAGGACATTGTAACACCAGCTTGGGGGGGGGGGGGGGGGGGGGGGGGGGGGGGGGGAGTGGGTTGGAGACAAAGAGACCATTCACCCCAATGTTCATGTGGCAACAGAGAGAGTTTATTCTCAAGCCCTTCCTTATAAAGGGCATTTGAAAAACTCGGTCTGGATATTTTCATTGGTCAGGTCTCTATGCCCTTTCAGGTTCTGGACCACTGAAATGCCTGAAGCCTTAGGGGAGATGTGATTGGGCAAAGCCCCTGTCAGTCAACCCAGGGGCTGGATAATTCACACAGTACAAGCCAGCTTGTACTGTTATGTGGCAACATCTCACCCTTCTGTCTTTGTAATATTTGTGATCTGCTCTCTGTCACCCATCTGCAAGGGCCCTTTGCAAACGGGGTGACAGAAAGACAGCATGGGTCTAATTTGCACTGGAGCTGCAGCATTTATGTCCAGGATCTGCCAGGTGAGAGCTCAGGTTAACATTGGTCACAGGCTTAATGCTTATAGGTTACAACTTATCACTAAAAACAAGAAACTACTTAACTTTTAAACCATTTATCCCTTAGAGAAAAACCCAACTACTAGAGAAACAGAAAACTTATCTCTAAAAAACAAGAAATTTCTTAACTTTTAAACTGTTAAAGAAAAACTCAACTACTAGAAAAACAATCTGTAAACAGAAAAACAATTTGTAAACAGGAAAAATAATTAGTAAACAAATCAAGTCCTTATATGAACTGTCACTTCAAGAGTCCTCTATTTCCATGAGGTAGGTCATCAATTGCTCCTTGTGATGTTTGTTGAGGGGACATCAGGATGAGCAGACGTATCCAATGTGTTCCAGTGTCCATTGAAATGCATTAACCTTGGGTTTAGGCAGCTGAATATCATAGGATTATTGTACTGTTATATGATTAATTGAAAGACATGAGAACATGATATTACCTAAGTCTTAAAGGGGGGGGGGTGTGGGGTGTGTGTACATTCACCCCAAACTTTTTCCCCTTTTTCTGTGTATTAATAACTAAAAATAGGAACAAAACATGTACTTTGAACAGTTTACTGAAGAGTCTCTTTTTCACCAAGAGGACTTGAAAGATCCTCTTCTGGACAAGGCTTTCTTGTTTATCTACAAGAAAAAAGGGTTTAGCTTTTGTAAAGTTTGTATACTAAAAACAAGCTTGCATTAATATCTAGTGCAAAAATTTTTTTAACATTAACAACTTATGAATAATTAAAGAAATAAAGGTATTTACATTTTGTTGCGATCGGCGGAAGAAATGCAGCACGCAATATGAGTGATCAGCAAGTCTCAGAAGTTTATTGAATAGGCACACACATTTATAGCAGTGTTAATAAGGCTAATGCATATTGCAAAAATTGAGCTCATCATTGGTTAGTCATTTATCAGTCAACTACATCTACGTTTACATTCTTGTGTTCACCTTGTTATGGTTTCTCCTATCGTTCCTTCATTCTTGCTAGCTAACGAACCTCTCCCACATCCTCAAGTTTCGGCAAGGGCACAGTGACCTTGCCGCTTTCAGACATTGATTCCCGACTCTCGTCCTGTTCTCCTTGCCCAATTAGTGGCATTATATCAGTATGTCCCTTGTCAGCCAGCCAACTGTCCACAACATCCTCTACAACATTTTTCAGTTATTATGGTAATAGTGCAAGTAATAAACTTTTTGTTAGAAGTTAGAAATTTGTTCCAGGTCAATCTAAAAACATTGCAAGTAGAGATAATAGGAGTGCTATGAGAAAACTTAGTAATATACATTCTGTTTAATACACAGTAACCCATATTTGAAACAGAAACATAATATTTTCTTAGTAACTGTCACAGACTCCGTTATCAGAGGCTTATCAATTTTTGTTTTAGCAAACATAGACAACAATAATGAATATTGTACTATGAATTCTAGGGCATATTTAGTAAAGAGTTGTACATTTTTTAAACTCTTGTGTGACACCTTTTTATAGTTTTATTGTTAGCACATGTTATTACTTTATTAGAGTCTGTGGAATATGAGAACCTCTGTATAGCTGAAGTCTCAAAAGGCAGGGTGGCTGTGAAGCTCTGCTGAGGTTTGAGGGGCAGAAACCCGGTGTCTCACAGAGGTTGGCTTGGAGGAGAGGCCCTGCCTCCTGATGCAGTCGGGATCGGGGGTGTAGGCACATCCCCCGATGTAGGCGTGGCCAAGCTCCATGGAGGCGTGGCTTTGGAGCTGTCCCACTCCATCTCAAGCGGAGGTGGTCTTGGCGTTTCCTTGGTGATGGGAGGTACGGGCGGCCCCGGTGCAGATGGTGGGGGGGCGGTCTCAGCAACCACATGGCACAGTACCATTGAAGCAATATGCGGAATAGACTCCACAACTTGATGTAGTTATGAAGTGGGTATGTATTGTCAGCGCCCGGCACAAGTGAGATAGCTCTCGTGAAAACTTGTGCCCCGAGCCCTGGTTTGAGCCACATCTTTATTCACGAAGATGTTCCATATGCATTACATTACACAATCCTTTCATGTATATTCAACCCCTGGCCCCACCTGTCCTCATCTTGCATGGTAATTAGATCCACGCCCTTCTGAGCATGCGTTGTTTGTGGTGGTGGTTGCATAGGGGTCTGTGGTGGTCTCTGAGGCTGAAAGTGGTGGTCTTTCTTATGGTTGAACTTTTGAACTTTTCTCCATTGTGCACGTGCTTTGGTCCCTTGGTGCTTATCTGAGTACGTCTGTCAGTTTTGATCAGCTTGGAGACAGAGGAGCTCCTTTATCTAGGTTTCTTGCATTCCCTGGTCTTCTCCTGGTATTGTTCTTTATCACAAGAAGCTTCAGAAATTTGCATTTTCCTATGCTCTTTGTACCATGGCAGAGGTTTTTTAAGTAAAAGGTTAAAATTCAACACATAGTTCTACAAGCTAAAATTTAAATGCTTAATTCATATTGCTAACTTAAGCAAACCCCCCAAAACCTCCATTTCACCATGGCCGTGGGATTCTTGCCCAGCTTGGCAGTGCTGAGAGGGATCGCAGCGGCCACCATGTGGTCTGGTCCCCCAGAGCAGGGCAGCATGGTGTGCCCGCCTGGATTGTCAATATAGTAGCCCGAGGTGGCTGAATAGTGATTCAGCTGGGCATGGCAGTCCGGAGTGAGCATGGAGTATCTCGGTGCTGCTGGAGTTGCACAGCTTGCCGGGGTCATGGCGGCCACCATGACTCCACATGGCTGGATTGCGTAATCTGTTCCGTCACCTCCCTGGGCAATGTCGGCAGCTGTGGTGCGGGCAGCCCGTGGATTGTCTCTGCTGATATTTCCCCCCTTCCTGGGACTGTGCCGTTCCCCACGGTTGCTCTGCAGTGGCCAGCCTCAGTCCCACTGCAGCAGGGCGCGTTTTCTCAGCAGCCAGAGCCAGCCAGGGACAGCACGGGGGGCACGAAGAAACAGCAAAAGTTTTACACAAACAATTTGGCATATCACTGCAGGATGCTCAGGGAATTGTCACAACTTCTTCACAATGCCAGGGCATGATTGGCAGATTGGGTCCTGGAGTTAACCCTCATAGTTTAGGGCCCTTGCAGCTGTGGCAAACTGATGTAACCATCTACGCCTCTTTTGGTCGTTTTAAACGCATTCATGTAACCATAGACACCTTTTCTGCTATGGTTTGGGCCACTCCTATGACAAGTGAAGGGTCTCGCTTTGTCATTCGACACTGGTGAGGCTGCTTTGCTGTTATGGGTTTGCCTCAGGAAATCAAAATTGACAACGGGTCAAGATATGTAGCCCAGTGAACCCAGGATTTCTTAGCTCATTGGGGAGTGAATCATAGCACAGGTATTCCAGGTAACTCCACAGGTCAAGCTATCATCGAAAGGACACATCAGGTCCTGAAAGGACTGCTTGATAAACAAAAAATGGGGGAGTATGGGCTGAGTCCACAGGACATAGTGCTGAAAGCAGTTTATGTTATGAATCATCTACGGTTAGTAGGTAATCACAGCGAACTACCCGCATTAACACATTACTCAGGTTTGCAGCAGGATTCGGACTTGGTACAGTATTGGCCAAAAGTTCAATTTAAAAATCCTATGACAGGGTTATGGGAAGGACCTGAAGAATTACTCATGTGGGGAAGGGGTTATGTTTGTGTCATTACAGACAAAGGACCCCGATAGATACCAGCGAAGTGGGTTCATCCCTGGCTTGAAAAGGATACTCTGATCCTTAATACTACCAATGAACTTACAACCAGTGACACCTGAAAACATCAATTGCCCTCAGAACTGTGAATGACTTGTTATCCTTGGGTGAGATTAGAATGTGTAGGATGTGGAGCAGACAGGTGGTGTGAGTTTAGGGGAGGAAGTTTTGCAAAGTGTGGGGTGTGCAGATGTCGGCACAGCCAAGAATTCAATACCTGGGTGGTGTTATCCCAAGTGACAGGAAGGACAGTTGACTCCCCTGAAGCCACTTGAGAAGCACTGAGTTTGTTTGAAAATCAAGAGCAATTGGGGCGGGCTATTCAGTGTTATTATAGCAAACTCCAGAAGCTTGAGCAAAAAGAGAGCGAATAAGATCAAGGATATTGAGTGTTGTAAGGAAATATTTATCCCTAGGACTTGGGGAGTTAGATCTAATCAATGGGAACAAACAAAGAGAAGCTGGAAAGAAAGAAACCAGGGAAGAAGGACTAGGAGAAGGACTCAAAGAGCAAGAGGTACAGTTAGTTGAGATTTTGTCCCTGATCTCATAGGGGAAGGGTTGTTTGCCAACGAGAGAGATGAAAACCAGTCTTAAATTAGAGATGCTGGGTTTTGGATCTAATCAGCCAGGCCAGAACTCAGCAGCAGTATGCAGGGATGGGGGGGGGGGCTTCTCCTTTCCCCTGCCCAGTGGTTGTGGGTGAATGTTCCCAGTGGGATTTGGGAGCCAGCCCCAATCTGGGGCTGCTCCTGGGACCCGGCAGGCCCAGCTGGGTCCCAGGCTGGAGGGGGCAGGGTTGTAGCAAGCAGCCAGATGTTAACAATTGAACGTCCATGGCCTGGCCCAGCTCCGTAGTCTCACCTCCCCTGACTGGCTGCCCATGGTGGGGATGGGGGGGGGGGGCACCCCAGGAAAGGGGCCCTGGCCCCGTGGCCAAGCCCACCCAGCTGTGTTACCTTTCTGTCTGCCTGAAGGGAAAAGAGGAAGTTCCCAGGATTCTTTAATCTTTAACATGTGTTTTTCACAGAGGCGTGTCCAGCTTTCTAGTAGCTGGAAACTTTGCATCACTTCCCTAAATGTCTCTCATACAAAACCATGACAATCCTGTAGTAGCGAATCCATATACTTTACTAACCTACTTAACGCCTGAGCTAACCTGGTTTACCATTTTAGATCTGAAAGATGCCTTCTTTTGCCTCTCCATCCATGAAACCAGCCAAAAAATCTTTGCATTCAAATGGGAAAACCCTAAAAGTAAGCACAAAACTCAGCTCACATAAACTGTATTGCCTCACGGTTTTAAAAACTCTCCCACTCTGTTTAGAGAACAACTTACAAAAGATCTAGAATCCTGGGAAACTCCACCAAAAGAAAAAAAGACTTACAGTACGTAGATGATCTTCTACTAGCCACTCAGATGAAAGAAGTGTGTGTGGCCTAGACAATAAGCCTTTTAAACTTCCTAAGACTCCAAGGATACAAAGTATCAAAGAAAAAGGCACAGATAGTAAAATGGAAGGTAATCTACCTAAAATACGAAGTTAGTACTAGACAACAGACTTTAAGACAAGCTCACAAAGAAGCAATATGCCAAACCCCGAAACCTCAAACAATAAAGAAACTCTGAATCTTCCTAATGATGACAGGGTAGTATCAGTTATTGATTTATAATTATGAGCTGCTCATAAAACCCCTATATACTCTTATTGCTAATAGAGATAGAGATCTCCAGTAGCCAAAAATGCCACACAGACCTTTTACCAGCTAAAGGGTGTCCTCATGTCAGCTCCAGCTTTGGGACTTCCAGACGTAAGTAAACCATTCTTTCTATTTTCCCATGAAAAAGAAGAGATTACCTTAAGAATATTAGCCCAAAACTTAGGTCCATATCAGAGGGCAGTTGCTTACTTTTTCAAACAACTAGATGCAGCAACCAAAAGATGGCCAAGTTGTCTCAGAGCTGTAGCAACAGTTGTGCTAAATATCCAAGAAACACACAAATTTTACTCTAAGACAAAAAATTACTGTACTAGTGTCTCATAGTGTCCACAATACTAGAAGTAAAAGGCGAGCACTAACTTTCACCACAGAAGTTTTTGAAATACCAAGCCATCATAGTAGAACAAGATGATGTCCACATAGTGGTAACTAATATTATCAATCCAGCTTCTTTTCTCAGTGAAAACCAGGCAAAAGAAGTACATCGTGACTACCTAAAGACTATTGAAGCTACTTACTCCAGCTGCCCAGATCTAAAGGACACTCCTTTAGACAATGCAGAGACCTAATTTACTGATATGAGCAGCTACATCATCAGTAGAAAGCAACATACTGAGTATACAGTCACTACCTGCAGAGAATAGAATCTAAACCCTTACCAATAAGAATCTCTACACAAAAAGCTGAGATAATTGCCCTGACTCATGCCTTAGAAATAGCAAAAAAGAAAAGAATAAACATATACACAGACTTAAAGTATACATTTGAGATTGTGCATACACATAGAGCCATTTAAAGAGAGAGAGGACTGATGACCTCACAAAAAAACCCACCATTAAACACACACAAGGGATAATATGACTAATAGAAGCAGTTCAGCTACCTAAGAAGATAACAATTATGCACATTAAGACACACCAGAAAGTAAACTCAGAATTAGAAGGAAATGAGCTAAGGAACAAAAAGACAAAAAAAGCAGCAAAAAGTGAGATTCCCACTAAGAGAGCCTTAATTCCAAATAGATAAATTTCCCTTAAAAGTAAGGCAGAATATAATAAGAAGGACAGAAAGTTAATCCAAAATCAAGAAGAGATATATGACCAAAAAAAAGTGATCTACTATTAACAAAAAGCTAGTTATTCCTTCTCACTTGTTGTAGTCGTTGGTAAAAATGAAACACCAGAAAAGCCACTAGGGAATTGATGCCCTGAACACCTATTTAACTGAAAAAATTGTTGCCAAGAATTTATATGCCACCATCACCCAGGTGACCCAGCAGTATGACCTTTACCTCAAGACTAATCCTAAAAATATCCCCAAACCAAAACTTAGACAAATTAAGAAGAGCCATAGACCCAAGCAGCAGTAACAAATTAACTTTACAAAACTCCCAAGAAAAGAGGGATATCGCTATTTATTAATATTGACAGATACATTTTCAGGGTAGCCAGAAAACTTTCCCACCAAGACTACCAAAACTCAAGAAGTAACCAAAGTGTTATTACAAAAAATAATACCACGCTTCAGAGTTCCAGCCATAATACCTTCAAACAAAAGATCACATTTTATTTCTAAATAATGCAACAAATTAACAACCACCTAAGCATAGATTGAGAACTTCATACCCCATACCACCCTCAATCGAGTAGCCAAGTAGAGAAAATGAATCATTTAATTAAACAGCAAATTGTAAAGCTGGGGCAGGAAGCAAATTTACCCTAGCCTCAAGCTTTTCCACTAACATTGTTGCAGATTCAGACTAAACCTAAAACCAAAAAAAAAAGTTGAGTCCCTTTAAAATGCTTTATATGAGGCCATATATAGTGCAAAAAAGAATGCCAATATCTACCTACATTAGAGAAGTGACATTGACCACATACATAGTAGCTCTAAGTAAACAGTTCAAGGAAATTAAAAAACATGTAACTAGAACTCATAGCATGAAGCTAGATAGACCAGTACTTGACATACTAACTGGAGATGATATATATGTTAAATGTCTTACAAAAAAGACTTTAGAACCACAGTAAGAAGAACCATTCCAAGTGCTTCTTACTACTTTCACTGTGATTAAGATCAAAAAACAAAGTGCCTAGATCCACCACTCTCGAGTAAAGAAAACCCCAGAAACAAAAATCCCTTGGAGAGTGACACCAAGAGACAATAAACTAAAGCTAAAACTTACTCAAACAATATGAGTATATTGCAATCAAGAATAGTTAATAATCTTATTCACAGAAGTTTAAGCGAATTGTTTTATGTGTAATTGCAATTAAAATCCTAAAATTAGAAGGTACCCCTATCCACAACAATACTAAATAGCCTTAGTCCCAAACTTTTATACAGTACACTAGATCCATGAGAAAATATTCTGATATGAAAGTTTTAAACTTATCAACTGTAGTCATACACAGAAACCAAGTATATGAGAAACAAGAATAGCGAGAATGAAGACTGTAGTCACTTCAAGAGACTATAAAAAAAGAAATCAGAATAAGATACCTGATAATCAATGAAACTGCTCACAAGAAACCAGATCAAATTAGTATTTCAACTTTTCCTACATATAAGCACCGGGAAGTTTGTAATAACCCAAGTGAATCAAGCTATTAGTATAATTTCACAATAATACAACCTTTAAAAGTGACTTGTCTTTGAACTCGTGATACTGTCAAGCTCTCATTTAAATTTAAAATAGATGCTACACCTCTTACAACAGCAAAGCCTCATACAACTTACACCAGTACTCAAGCAACCCAAATCCAAACTAAACTAAAACCTAAAATCTATGAAGTAAGCCCATACATAGTAAAAAATACAGGCTAGCAGCAACTGTTGTTTAATCCAGAGTAGTCTCTCTAACATATTAAATTGCTAATAAAAATCAACATATCAGAAATCCAACCAACCTACTCCTCTTTCCTAAGGACGTCCTTCGAAGACTAGACAACATAGTTACAAAGACAAATACATCTCAAAGACAAAATGAGAAGAGATTTAACTAAGATGTTAAAGACAAGATTAAGAGTTTTAAATAGAATTAGTTCAGAAATATTAATAAACAAACTAACCACTACAACAAATAATTTAACAAAACTAAAAACCCCTACAGCCTACAGTCATCTTTATTAGCATTAAGAACTACCCAGTAACAAGTGTCAAAAGTGTTACCAAAATAAGAAAAAAACAGAGACTGTTGCCCTGTTTTTAAAGATTTTCTAAGCCTTCTGATGTTTGCATTCTTGTATCAAACTTTCTCACACACTTTCTGTAAACAACTTATTGTTTTGCATTCTTTTATGGAGGAGGAGAAACTTGATGGACTGTTGGTTTGTCCAGGGTCCCTGGAGAGGTGGCACTTTCACCCTCCAATCCTCTGTCACCTTTGGAAATCTATAAATGTTGGAGTCAGAAAATAAACTTCCCTTTTTCCTGCCTTGAGAGCAGCAGCGTGTCTGCGTCGTGTTGTCTCGTGTCCTATAGCAACAAGAGACCAAGACCACAAATTAATAATAAATGCCCTTAGTACAGTTCAAGATAATATGTCTTTAACTTTCAGTTGTATACAAACACAGTTATAGATGCAGACAGCAGCAGCTTTGATCATACAAAAAAGAAATGAAAGGAAATTTCCAGTTAAAATCCAAAAAGTTGTTCAGGACAAAGCGAGTGATTCTAAAAAAAAATTCAATCCTAGTAAAATATAGTAAATTTTACCTGTGATCCGATTTCTAATATAGCCACTACCTTTGTACTTACTATATGTAAAACCACTGTTTATATTATCCACCCCATCATTACACCAAGACTAAACCATGAGAAGACAGTACTCTACCCCTCAAAACATAAAGCATAAGCATGAATACTAAATAAGAAGTAGCAAACAGTAAACTTAAAATCCTGTGTTACCCAAAAACAACTAGGGTTCATTTATAAAAATAATACCATTAATGCTCAAGATATGTCTTGATACTAAACAAAGTATTTACCACTTCAAAATTCATCCAGTCACTAATCAAAAAACTATACTTGTGTATACTAACCAAAGTTGTGCATGCTTAAGAACTACTTGCACTTTTGTAGAAATAGATAACAAAGATGTAACTCTACCTAGTAAAAATCATTCTAATTTTTATATTTATGATTTTGTTAAGATCATCAAGTGTAATTTTTTGTATTTAACACCAGTAACATCTCACCAGTTAATCAAAACCAATTACACAATATATCACAGGTTATCACCTACTCCTATTAGAATAAACCTTACTTTAATAAGACAATTAATTAACCACCAAGACCTTATTAAAATTTTAAAGAAAAACCAGAAAAATAAAGAAAAAACTCTAATTACTGTCCATCATAATACAAAAGAAATAAACAGAGTTCTACAAAAAATAAAACAAGATACAGATCATCACTAGTGAGATAATCTTTAGATAGTTGCCAACTACAACTAAGATTTTTAATAAGTTGTGTCACCCCATTATAGTTTTACTAATAGTTAAGTTTAAAGTTATCTTTTATAGTACTTATTTAAAATTAGAGAATACTATAACAAATAACAGTGTTAACCTCCTTGTCAAATGTACATAATAAAACATTAAGAGATACATACTAGCATAGAAATTCACATTAAGTACAAGAATTTAATCTTTTTTTTCTAGAAAAAGGGGGAATGAGACATGGGGTTAGGAATTACCTTGGGGTAGAAATCCATTTTGGATTTAGGTGAAGTGTGCTGTTTTGAATTGTTTAGTCTGTAGCTTGCTCACATATATGAAGTGTGTTGTTTTAACTTTTTTAGTCTGTTAATTTGCTGTGCTCGCAAAAAAGCCTGTAGATCGCAAAACTGCCTCAAACAGGGGGAAAGGAATGTGAAGTTCCAAGCTAGAAGGAGATAAGAGGGGGCCCTTAGACCTTGAAACAAGAAGCAAAGCAAAACCAAAGCTGCCAAGATACCGAGGAGAAGATGAACAGAGAGCTCTCTGCACAAGGACTGATAAGAACTAATTGGAATGCACTAGTAAATTAATATGCATGAACCTATTATGAAACTTAATATATATACAAGTTAGGAGACAAAAGAGAGTTTAGACTCTCAGAGGGCACGCATGTTCTTTAAGGAGCTATCCTACATGCGTCCGGCACTAAATAAAGATACATACCTACTTCACTACTTTTATGAATTGTACAGTTTTTTCCACAAATCATATTTTAGCCTCCACCATAACAGCGTAACAATAAACAGATTTCTGCAATGTTCAAGCAACAATTGTTCACACATGCATGCTGTGTACAGTTAATTTATACCAAAATACTTTGGGTGGGCCAAGTAATTCTTGCAATTTCATGATGCTGCATAAATAATAAATCACATCATACTGTAATTGCTACAAAAATTGATAACATTTTGTTATGACATAAAAAGTTCCCTGGCCTGTGGGCGTGTCGAGATCATGACTGTAGGTTCATAGAATTCTGTAATACACAAGGACATGGAGACTTTATCCTCTAAATTTTTATACTTTATTATAGATTGCCACTGATGCCTTAAGGAGCTGGAACAGAGGCTAGACTGAGTTAAGAGGAATAAAGTGGATATTTATTGAAGTGCCTTCAAAGGCCGCACCCTGGCAGTGCCTGAGCCACAGTCATGGCTCTGCCCAGAAGGCTCCAAGATGGAAGCAAAAGAGGGCTTGGTCAGGAGATTTCACATTTTTATAGGTTTTAGTCCATTTGCATATAGGAGTTAACTGTCCAATTAATAGCTTCAAATTATGAAGTTTCATCCTCCTTGCTTGCTTGCCTGTCCTCCTCTTTTCACATTGTTTATGCCAAATTCACTTCCTGGTCAAACCATGACAGCAGAACAGAAAGACTTAAAACCTAAGGTATCACCACAAACACCACAAAAATCAGCACTACAAAACATGCATATGGTTAATAAATATATATTTATATATTCACTATATATATCAAGTTATTGCAAATTATTATCAGCAATCAATAATATAGTATCAACAATAGCATGGCAGCGATCAATTATGTAGCAACAAACAAGTAGGCATATACTATTACAGGTTACTACAAACTTAAAATTTGTGAAGCAGCTTATTAACAATGTAAGCAGATATGCTTATAGTCTATTTATATGGATATATAATACTAGTATCAAGCAAATAAGATTTCAGAAGGGGCCAAACCATCACCAAGGGGAGAGGGGAATCCAGTCCCAGAGGGGAACCTGACCATCCTCAGAAGAAGGGAGGACAAACTGAACCGACTCTAAAAGTGGGTCCAAAGGGAGACCAATAAGATAACAGTTTCACTTCAAAAATGATCCACATCATAGAGTCTGGTATCAGCCAGGTGTCCCCAGTGAGAATTCAAGATCTCATAGAAAGTTTTCAACCTGTTTAGGAAAGGAAAAGTATGTGCATCATGGGAAGTTCTCAGAGAGATTTCATTTTGGATAAAAGTCCTTTATATATTGTAGAGACATAAAAGGGTCTACTACTTCAAGCAGGCAATAGATGCTGTTAATTTCAATTTTTCTCCTGTAACAGCCACTAGATAACAATGTTGTCTGTTCTTTTGGACCTGTTTTATTTTCCCAGACTTACCACTTTTTCAGAAAATAAGTTGCCATTACAGTCGCTTGTTTTTGTGCTTATCAGTGGTATCTCAGTATGTCTCTGGTTTTTAGGTACTTCAGCTGTACTTCAAAGAGGCTAGCTGCCCTTTTCAAGGATGTTTCTGGTTCCAAGGCTTAGTTCCCAGGCTCACAGCTCCCAGGCTGGTAGGAAACTTTACTGTCATTATTTTTCTGTAGGCATTTTTTCTGTTCAGTAATTTTTCCTTTCTAATCAGGCCACCATTATGGCTGCTCACATCATGTTTTTTATTATTATGCTGGTTCATACCAGAAAGTTCCCAAATAAGGAGTATACTTAGCAGAAGACATTGATTTCTGTGCCCTGTCTGCATTGTCCTACTATAACATTTCACATGAGAAATGAAAATGTTTTTAAAACTGAAAGTGGAGAAACACAACAGCTACTTGGGAAAAGACTATTATAAGGCATTTACTGCTGTGAGCACCAAATCCATTTACACAGTTGTAGCACATGAGAAGCTTTTCTGCATTACTGTTATGAAAGGAGAGGACAGCTTAAACAAGTCCTTCCTTTGACTCAGATTTCTGGCAGTAGCTCTGTTTGGGGCAGCCTGCATCCCAGATTGCTCTTGCTTGCAGGTTCTTAATTATGGTCGATTAGGTCTACTACAAAATGAATAATTTATTTAATAGACACAAATTTAACAGATTATTTCCTACACAGGATAAACAAAAGAAACACTACTAGTAGATAAACAATACAGTGCATAAGTGAGGTACCTATATTACAGCTAGCGAAGAAATAGTATAGATTAGGATTCAATGTATCTTACCATCTAATTTCTGATTAGGCACACATATGATCCTTTCCTCTCAGTTTCCAGAAAAGGAAGATGCATTCAAGCTTTGGGGAGAAGTCCCATACATTTCCAGGGAGTCTGTAGGAGACTTCTGCCTCCATGAAAGTTTGTATAGCTTTTACAGTTGTAAAAGTAGCATATCTCAGTCAGGAATTTCTAACTTATCTTCTTATATCTTGCTCTCAAGGTGAGATGTTTATTGTCAGCTGGAAATCTCACCTCCCTGGTGTCAGAGATAACTCACTGCTGGACATCTGTCCGGCCTGAGTTATCTCATCAATTTATGTGAGGGGGAGAATGTTCAGAGCTATGCACCAGCTGATGGACAGCACAGATAAGCTTTTCTGTGGTAGAGGGGGATGTCCTGCCACACTAATGAATAGAAAATTTTGATAAATGGGAAATTAGTTTGATAAGTAGCCATCCAAGTCCTTGCAGAGCGGGTAAAAGGTACTCAGAAATGTATAAAGACAAGGACAGCTGAGTTAGCAGGGTGAAGCAAAAGGGCTGTTGGGAGAACATAGTCTTGCAAAAACAGACCGACTTCCCAAGAAAGTCTTCAGGGAGAAGCTTTCTGGGCCCTGAATGCCACAACATCAGCAGGGCACTGATTTCACACCAAGCTTGACCTTCTGGCCTTCTCCATATTGCCCTTTTCACAGCTGTATAGCAGCAACGGGTCTAATACGAACCAGGAAGGTAGAGAGCTTCAGACTTTCCTAATTAACTCCTTACTCATCGCAAACGCTTGATCTTTCTAGCATGGTCTGTCTTCCTTGTACTAATCCCTGAAATTATCAGAAGTCCTGATAAAAGTATAATTACTTGAGTGTCTTGGTTTCGTGGAAGAGATAAGGAAAACTGCCCACTTAACAGAAGCCAACTGCCATACAGATGACAAATAGAATACATTTTGCCTTGCAATCTGGGACATTGAGCTATAGTTTTATGATACAAAGCATTTTGTGGCAATACTGCTCAAAGGTGTTCTTGTTTCCCTTGCTTATCTGCTGCTTTCTCTAAGGGAGGAGACCACTCTGGTAGTCTTGCTGCAGGTTGTTAAGGAAATGCCCTGGATTCACACACAAAAATAAGACTAGATGGCATTAGCTACAAAAAATAAATCACCACCTTCAATGTTTAGGTCTTTAATTCCTGGATGGTCAAAAACTCAGGAAGTAGAAAGCATTTCTGACTTCAGCTTTAACCTTTGAAATAGAATTGCTTTAGGAAAAAAAAAAAAAAAAAAAAAGGAACCCTGTACAAAAAGAACAACACACATAAAAGAGAGCATGGTGCACAGAAGGGACCAGGAATGAACAGCCAGTTTCAGGGGAGAGAGCAAAGAGCAGCGCTGCCTTAAGTTTGGCATGTCGCCAAGCTCTTCATAGCCTCATGTGTGTGAATGTTTGGAGGGAGGAGTTCTCTTAGTTTATGAACTCCCTGGGGAGGAACTTGTATTTTGTGTGCCAAAAGATAGCCAGCACAGCTAGCAATGAAACAACTAAGGATTATGAAAATGTTTCCATTAGGGAAGATGTGATCATGTCTGGGTTCAGCGAGTGATTTAGGGTTTATGCCTAAAGAGTTATCAGAGCTCCTTCCTTTTTCTTCTGGACTTTCAAGTTTGTTTTTCATTTTTGTCTGTGAAGTTTAGAGCCAAATATATTGTTCTTTCTAATATTATTAAAGCACTGATGTTTTGGCTTTGTGAAATACTTTAATTATGCAAAAGGAAATAAGGTCTTTTACTACAAAGACTAGCAGAAGGCAAGAGCTCGTATTATGAAGCTTTGAGAACAGCTGTTTTCAGGAAAATTATTTCCCAAATGGAATCTGAGGGCACTGATCACAGTAAACAGAATATTGACAAGTTAATTCCATTACTTTGACTGGGCTAAGCTGCCTAACATTTTGGTATGCTCAACAACAAATGAGTACATTGACTTGTAATACTGCAGCTCTGCTGTGAAAGAATCTGAGAAACAAAGAACAGACAGTTGGTCATTAGTCACTCACCCCCTCAGTTTAAACAGATTTCATGCTACTGACATCCTGAAAATATCTCAGCACTTGGGGCAGTAGCGCCATTAAATGCTCTTGCAGAATTACCATGTGTTGCGAATGGAGAGGGGAGAATTTAGACAGCCCCTGCTTTGCTCAGGTTTCTGGCAGTAGGCAGCAGCTTTATTGAAGTGGTCAGCACCCCAAAACCACTCTCGCTCACAAGTTCTTAATAATGACAAATCAGGTCTATTACAACATGAATTATTTATTGAATAGACACAAGGAAAAGCAGATATAAGACTTAAACAGCCTTAGTTACTACACAGGATAAACAAAAGAAACACTACTAGTCTATTCATAAGACAGTGCATGATAATAAAGGTACCCATATTACAGCTAGTGAAGAAATAGTATAGATTAGAAGCCAATGTCACCTACCA
The DNA here is from genome assembly GCF_017590135.1 of Pyrgilauda ruficollis. Classification (NCBI taxonomy): domain Eukaryota; kingdom Metazoa; phylum Chordata; class Aves; order Passeriformes; family Passeridae; genus Pyrgilauda; species Pyrgilauda ruficollis. The sequence continues at coordinate 9,993 of NW_024526244.1, read as the reverse complement.
ATGAATGATAGTGGTGTGCAAGAGCCTCCTTTCTCTCAATTCCCAGGAAAACAACTCAAGGCTGACATCTTGGCTTTCAAGGAGCACTTTCCATACACTCAGAGAGTGTGTAAGAGATTTCTGATTTTATGAAAATTATAGTGGTCTTTTATAGTTTGTAAAAGTGCTGTGTCTGTCAGACACAAATTTTTGCTTATCCTTTTCCATGCATTCAAGGCAGAATGTTTATTGCTGGCTAAGGGTGTTTTCAGACAAGATAATTCACCATGAGATAAAACATTTTGATCTGGCTTAGCCATGAGGCAGAAGCAGATAAGCTTCTGCTGTGTCAGGAGTCACATCATGGATATAGGAAATCCGATTCCCATGTTTGGTTTTCAGACTTACAGGTTCCATATCAGGGAAGGAAAAAAAATCAAACCTTCATTTCCTTGAGTTTTGTGGTGCATTATTTTACAGTATGCAATCCTTTTTTTATTTACAAGGTTATATATACCAATACAGGGTTGTTTGGTGCTTTTTGGCATTTTGAAAGTAAGAGACTTTATATCAGAGATGAATAGCAACCTTTCATGACGTTTGTGTGTATATATTTGTATGTGACTATGTGTCGCTATTGTATTAAGGACGGATGAATGAAGCGACATAGACTCCTATGTTCTCAGAAGGCAAATGCGAAGTTTATTAGACTCACATTCTTTTATAGACAATTCTGACAAAGCTGGACCTGATTGGTCCTTAATCAACACCCCTCACACCATTGGCTAATTAGGAACAACACCCTTCTTGTACACATCTTACAAGTAAACAACACATTCAAAACACCAGCTGCAAAGATTAAGGATTGTTTTAATTCTTTCCCTGAAGTTTCTCAAAACTTCCCAGAGCATATGCCTGGGAAAGTTTATCTGACTTTCTGACCAGACTGTCAGCATCCACAACTATGTGACTGTGAATGGTGTTAGATAATAATAGAAATGTGACATCCTCTACTTCAAAGCAGTAGTGTGAGAAACAGTTACAGGAACTTTGAATATCAGCCAGACACACTTCCCACACCATAAACCAAAATATTTCAATTTGAACTTGATTGAGACTGTTGACATTTTTATTTCATCTTTAAATAAGATGACTTGTACTGTGCACCAGGAAAAAATTGTGTTGATTTTCATTTGCACTAGCTTCAGGAATCCCGATCTGAAATTCTCTGACTTTTGTGATACAAAGGGTGAGACTGAATGATCAAGCATCTTTAATCCTTAATATCTAGGAAAAGAAAGATAGAAGTAAGCAGCTCACTGTGATATGAGCTGTTCTGTAAATTATACCACAAGCCCTAGTATAAGACTGCATCTTCTACACTGCTTCATAAAATCCTGTATTTATAATGATATCAGGGTAACTAAACCAGCACTGAAAGCCTTTTAACAACATGCATAAACAAAAGCAAATGAGCAACACAAATCACAGTTCCTGCAACATTTTTGAGCTGTGCTTAGAACAGGGAAGAGTGATGTATAATAAAGAGCAAAAAATCAGGTCCTATTTCTCTTTCTCTGAGTTTTACTTGTCAATAATTAATTTATATTATGGATGAGTTCTGGTTGGTGGATATATTTTGGTGTTATGTGTTTGAAAACATATCTTACCTCCATTCAGATTATGAAAAAAGTACAACAAACATGCCTGTCAACTGGGTATCTAGATTACATTTGGTAATTCCAGAATTCTGATACCCATAAAGGTCAAATGGAGGCTTGAGGAAAGGAGGAAAGTAGAAGTATAGAGGCCCAAATGTCACATAAGAACCGCCAGGGACAGGAGGTATGGACAGGCTGTTTTGACTCTTCCATTAATCTACTACTCTATACATGGCTGACAGCTACATTTGTGGGGGTTTTTTTAAGCAAGGAATAAATCTAAGTTCAATCAGATTCAAATTATTGTTAATGAGGGGCCCAAAACTGTTTTTAAGTCTTTACACACTACTTGCTGTAAGTCATCAGAGTTGACTGCAAGCCACAGTGAAAAATCTTGCGTCATTTTGTAATTTAATTTGCTCACAGCCCGAAACATCAAAAGAAGTGTAAATTTTGTGGATAAATGTGGTTTATGAATGCGAGACACACAAGGTGAGAGCAAATGAATCTGTTTATCGCAGAGTTAAGACAGCACTTATACTCTTAGTGTGAGAATCTGTTTAGTTGTTTGCATGAAACCCAGTTGCAGGCCTGTAATAAATCCATTGGCCTGACAGTATTTTTCTCAAGGCTTATAGGTTCAAAGAAACAGGATGCTTTTCCTGTTTTCAGATGATGTGTAATCTGCTTTCTTTCCTTCTCAGGGTTCTTGCTGCAGTAGGCTTCCCGTAGCTTCACATCTCCCGCTTTTTGTTTTTATTGGGGGTCATAGATAAAGCTGAGGTAACCATGACTTGTTTTTGCGTGCTTTTAGCACCTCTGATTATGTTAAAAAGGACAAGACAGAAGATTTAAAAGGGTATAATTGCCAGACAGCTCAGTCCAGTGAAAACCCAAACTTGTAAATTTATCCCAGAAAACCAATTTTTTGTATTTAGCCAAGAAAGATAATTTTTCCAATCTGTCAACACCTTCTGTTCCTCCAGAGTTTGTAAAGTTCTGAGTTGATCTTTTAATTGAGTGTGTGAAGTGACTGAATATCTTGTTGCACAGGCCCTTTGTAGGTGGTTTTTAATTGTTTCCCAATTCTGTTCTGTGTCATTCCATGGAAGAGGAGTGACACATAAAAAATTACGGGTATGTTCCCAATCATAGTGCAGGGATAGATGAGTTTTTTGGTCCTCAACTCTCTTGCCTACCTATAAAAGAGCACTTTCCAAGGTGCCTAATCTAGCCATTATTTCTTTATCAATGTTTTCTTGTGTTTGTAATTCTTTTGCGATATTAGTTAAAGCCTGTCTCACGGTATAGGTAGTTTGAAAGGAATGAGTTAAGGCAGTGACAGCCACAGAAGCTGTGGTTAGTACTATTACAGTAGAAACAGTAGCAAAAATTAACCAACCCAGAAATTTGTGAACTTGTTTCTTACTTGTTTGGATTTCCTCTTGGACTAGTCTAGCCAAGTGTCAAAGACCATCTTGTCCTTCCTAAGCCCTAGTCAGATTTACAAATACCCAAATTTCAGATCTTCTTTTGAATGGAAGGACAGAATAGTTACAAATATCTTCATAGGTTATACATGATTTGAAAACAAAAGAATCAACGAATAAAAAATACAAACCATTTTGTTGTGATAAGGCACGAAATGATGACACAGACACTGCTGCTCTCAAGGGGAACAAAAAAGAAAGAAACTTTATTTTCTGACTCAAACATTTATAGTTTTCTAAAGGTGACAGTGGATTGGAGGGTGACAGTGCCACCTCTCCAATGCCACTGGACAGACCAAGGGTCCATCAATTCTCTCCACTTCTATGAAAGAATGCAAAACATAGGTTATTTACAGAACTGTGTGTGAGAAAGTTTGTTGAAAGAATGTAAACATCAGAAAGCTTAACAAAGTCTTACAAAATCAGGGCGACACCATTTCTATAATCTATCTAAAAATCATTAGCTAAAGCAAAAACATATGGGTGTGAAGTACAAGTCATTAGTAATTGTTCCTTCAGCAGTGTTAAATTAGCAACTGTTGCATTTTTATCTAATTTTACTTGGTATATCCTATTGCCAAAAGCAGGTAACAACATTTTCCACAACTGTTTGTGCACATAGGACTGATTATTACTGAAATAATATTGAATTAATGGTCCGGCCATCTCACCATCATGCCAACCAATTCTGCGGTTTGCCTTTTGGGACAGGAGAATGGTTGTATTGGTCCCACTTTCTCTAAGGATTCCATGTGGTCCTGAATCAATTATCCTCCCATACTGTAAGAATGGTTGTTGTGGTCGTTGTCCTATACATGATGTCCATACATTGGAAATGGGTGTAAAACAACACTTGGGGAAATCACATATTAAATGTGATTGCATAGAAAAGTTAGCACAAGGTAAAGAGGTACTCATTTAATTCCATGTTAAACATATAGGTGATAAATCAGTAACAAAAGTAGTATTAATACTATATGTATTTACAATATCTTGATCTAGGGGAGGAAGTCAAGTTCCTCCTACCCATTCTGTTCCATTGTTGCTGAGGGGAGGGTCTGGATCCCATCAGGTCAGAGGCCAAAAAATTGGCAGCTGAATGATGTGGGCCCAGTAGATTCTTCCTTCTGCCACTTGATGGCAGTACAGCAGAAGAAAGATGACAAGATTCATTGTTGTCATCCTTGGCTGCGTTTGATGTATCTCAGTGGAAGCCAATATCTTCCTGTAGATAAAGAAACTCATCCATAACCTCTTCCCCAGCTAACACTGGAAGTGGACCCTTCCACTGAGTGCTATGTACATCTTTGTATGTAACTTCTGGGTAAATTCTTTCTCCATCAGCGGCCTGACCTAGGCATCTTTGATGCACAGTTAGGTCATCTCTCATGAAGGCATTCAAAAAATTTAAAACAGGCTGCTTTGTCAAACTGCTCTTGAGGGAGCATACCTATTGGATCCTTCCTTTTTTTTTGGTTTTTTTTTTTACCATGTTTTTCAATGTATAGTGTACCCTTTCCAGTATGGCTTGCCCTGTTGGGGAATGGGTAATACCTGTAACATGATTAATCCCCCAATGTTGTGGTTCAAATTTATTTTATTGATTCCTTGTTAAGTGGTTTGTTCTGTTGTACCCCCATGTTCTCTCTGAGTTGGTTTACCCCTGGGTTTTACCCTCCCTCAAAGCTGTCCCTCATGCAATTTCCCACCCCTTGTTCCAGCTCTTTCACTGCCTGTCAAGGTGACCCAGCCCCTTTTGTTCCTGAACCTTCCCTGCCACTTTCATATCAGGCCAATCCCTGACTGCAACACCCTTTTGGAATTCCCCTATTCCTCGAAGCCCCATTGGCCCATGTGACCCATCCTCTCCACCCTCCTACCCCAATTGGCCCCAGACATTTGATGTAATCCCCTCACTCCTCCCCTGAGGATTCTCTATTGGTTAGCTGTTTGCATCCACCCCCTGATTTGTATCTGTACAAAACCCCCTGCACAGGAGTGACCGAGGCTCTTTGTTTCTGATCCTTTTACTTGGAATAAACCCTTCCTTGTAGAACCTCAAGACGGAAAGCCACCTCCTTTCTCTTCTGCCTGGTCCCCGTCATGGGGCTTGTGTCTGGCACTGTAGAGCAAGTGGCTCTAAAGGTTCTGCCTTTGGTAAATCCCCATACTGAGGCAGTTCCCCACTACTGGCGTGGCACCAGAGTTCTAAGAGCTAGCCCAGGCTCTGGCAGCCACTTCATCCCCAGTGTGGAAAAATTCTTGTGTTTTATGAGATGTATATGCAGGTCCATTATCTGTTTTTATCTGTTGGGGTACTCCCATCAAGCTAAAAGCACGTAGCCAATGTCAGGTGGCACCTCTTGATTTCTCATCTTTGTGTGCTGTTGCTATTATGAATCCTGAAAAGGTATCAATGGAAAAATGAACATATTTAAAAGTCTCAAAGCTCGCTATGTGTGTGTTGGGAAGGATGAAAGTTTGACAAGAAAGTCTCACAGATATGTATGCTTGGCAGAAAGATTTTTGAATGTAGAATCTGAAGAAGGAATAGAAATGAAAGCAAGCTTTGATATAGAAGAATAATAGATGTGTAAATTGACAATTTCTGAGCCAGCCTTGCTGGACAACTAAGAAGGCAAAGGGTATGTTAGTTAGAAGGGGTTTTTATGGCTTAGAGCAAAGGATAAACCCACCTCAAACAAGAAGATGTTTTTACCAAGCAGAAAGATACCACAGGCAAACAAGACTGCCAATGTTGCAAGTAGGAAAAAGGTCTCAGAATTTTCCACTGCAAGAAAACTGAAAAACAACTTCTAGCTTAAACTGTAATGTACTAACTTTTAGTGATTGGAGACTAGTAACATGAATATGGTAATTATAGTAGTTATGATAGGCTATAGATAAAAATTAAGGTATAGATTGGTTCTACTGTATTAAGATGCTCAGCAAAGTATATAATGCATTTGTAACCTAAACTAAGGGTCTCCAGGCTTGTCTACAACTGGAGCTGACAGTTGTAGGCGCAGGCTCGGTCACCCATGACCCTGGACTGCTGTAGTCTTGGATACAATAAACTGCATTTTGAAGATCTGCCTGGAGTCCTGCATCTCTCATTCAGTCTCTTATTTGTGTGTTACATCTGTTTGCCAAATGTCATTAGATTTCAATCCTTGTGGGTTTGTACCTAATGTTTGTGGCAAAGAAAGAGTCTGCTGACATTGTGAGCAAGTATTCATTACATCCTGTGCTTGTGGCAAAGTTAGATTGAATCGTTTGGCTAGTGTTAGGGCATTTTGATGATAGAAATCATGAGAAAGTTTTACCTGCCCTAACTTTTGTGGTATAGTGATTGTTGTGGCAAGGGCATCCCTCCTTGCATTACCTACTACTATAGGTCCAGGCAGAGTGGTGTGTGACCTAAAATGCAAATGTAATATTCATGAGACCTGTGAAGTAAAAAGTTGTACAGAGTGGTTAATAACTCAAAAAGATCATTGTTAGAGACTTCCTTCAGGAATTAATGCTCTATTCTCTCAGTGATTCCTGTAACATAAAGAGAATCACAAACAAGCATACTAAGTTCTTGTGAAAAAAGACAAAATGCTTCTACCATGGACGCTAGTTTGACTAGCTGGGTAGATCCAGGTTGAAAGGTTGTCGAATGTTCCCACTGTCCCTTAAAATTTTTCCATAGGGTTTACAGCTTTGTGTGTCTTTCCTGATCCATCAATGAAAACAGTCTTTGCATCAGGGATTGGAATTTTTGCCTGTAATTGTCGCGGTTGGAAGGGAAGTTCCTTGAAGGATTGTAGCAGGGCATGTCAAGGCATTGTGTGAAAAAATTGTCTATTATAGTCTGCAAGGGCAATTTGTAATGACAGCGAATCCCTGAATAGTTTCACTAAGTCTGCTGTAGTAACAGGGAAATGTATTACTGCTGGATCATATCCTGTCAGGCTCTGGCATCAGAGCCTTCCCATCGACAGCAGTTGAATAAGCATCTCAAGTTGAGTGGCTATAGTTTTTGAAAAGGTGTGTGGCAGAAAAAGCCATTCTAATAGCCAGAGACGATGTTCCTGTACATCACGCTGACCAATAAGAGCATAGGGTTAGAAAGATTGCAGAATCAGGAACAGCTGCAAAGGCAAATCTGGGTTTTGATGTGTGGCAAAGGACTTAATGATTTTTATCATTTACAGTCACTAAAGACTTTTGGACAGTTCTTGTCAACTGCCATGGGGAAGAGATGTCTGGGTCCCCTTTTAGCGATTGAAATAAGGGGGATAATTCTTCTGTGGAGATTCCCAATAAAGGGTGAATCCAATGAATGGCTCCCACTAACTTTTGCAAGTCATTCAACATGCATATGTTAGTTTTCAAAGTTACTGGATGTGGGGTAACTTGTTTAGAGAAGTTTAAAGCCCAAGTATTTCCAAAGGGTTTCTGTTTGAATTTTGTCTGTGGCTATGCACAGACACCTGCTGGTGAGTGTTATTTTTGAAGATGCAAGACTGTGGAACCTCATACAGTGCTTCTCCTCTCTCTCCCTGCGTCTGCTGCTGCGGCAGTTAGCAAGCAAAGAGCTGAAATCACTAATGAGCTGAAAATCACCAAAGAGCTGATCTCACTTAAGAATTGAGCAGCTTGCTTAGATTTCCTGCGGCTTTGGAGCCTGCCTGAGGGGCCCGGACAGGTTGTGCTTAAGTGGACTTCGCTGTCTGGGACACCTATGGCAGCTGGGGTCAGGGAGCCCCCAAAAACCCCAGAGCTGTATTATATTGGCGCCCAAACAGCACAAGAACCCTGGAGTAGAATTTCTTCTTAAAATTGTTACTGCCTTCACTCGCCAAGACCTCCTAAAGATATGTTCTCCATTATAGAAGTTATATGAAGACGCCTCTGATGACCCACCACTTACATATCTGGGATGAGATCCTGAGGAGTCGGACACAACAGAACACCCACTGTAGCCATGATATTTTATGAAAAATCCTTTGCTAGGATTTTTCCTCCTGAGAAGCTGAGGAGCCTCAGGAAAGAAATGTAAACAATAACTATCTGCTGCTGTGGAATGCAACAGGTGCACCTGTGATTGGTGCGTGTTGGTTGTTTCTAATTAATAGCCAATCACAGTAAGCTGGCTCAGACTCTCGGAGAGTCAAAAGCCTCTGTTATTGCATTCCATTCCTGTTCTTTCTAGCCTTCTGATGAATCCTTTTCTCTCTATTCTTTTAGTGTAGTTTTTAATAGAGCATTGTAATATAACATATATTATAATATAATAAACCAGCCTTCTGAAACATGGAGTCAAGATTCGCGTCTCTTCACTTGTCTCGGGAGCCCCCCACAAAGCATCGACCACAACCCACCAGCAGTTTTTGACCCACATTTGGCTGAAGAAGTGTAAGTTTTAAAACAGCCTTTATTGCGTGCTTTTACCTTGGGTCCTTTTTTGATTTTTTTTTTTTTTTGGTTTCTCTTTTTTCTGCTGGCGGGGAATCGGGAAGTATGGGATGAAAACCCAGTAAATTAAAATGATCCCAGAACGAGAGAGACTTATATTTACAAATCCTAGAAATCCTATCTGCTAACAGCTTTTATTTCTCTAAAGGCAATCTCTCAAAAACTAACTGGAAAAAATTTATAAAATGGATTCTTTCCCAGTTTCCAGATATTAACACACACACTATCACTCTAGATTCCTTTTGGGACACAGTAGGGACAAGAATATATATCCTCCAAACTAATGAAGATTTTTTTGTAACTCAGTTTCTATCACTTTTTCATTCTATTACCAAAGCGGTCAAAAAGATGAATATAAAAAGCTCAATTTCTGTGCAATCTTCCCCTGGGGAGGGCATTCAAAGCTTATCTCTCTCACCAGAGACTTCCTCTTCAAATGCTAATCACGATAACATTCCTTTACTCTCAGTCTCTGAACCATCTCCAGGTCCTACTGCCGCCTCTGGGGCTGTCTCACCCTCGATCCCCCCTTCCTGGAACAGGGAACACGGAATTTGCGCTGCGCTCACCCACCCCGTCTGCGCCCGCGGGGTCCATGGGGCCCGCCCATCCTTCGGCCCCCCTTCCAGACATGGCAAGCGCGGATTCAACTCCACCAGTTGCACAACACATGGCACGCTGCTTGTATCCTCCCCCTCACTCCAACATCGCTGCGCTGCCCGCTGCGACCCCACCCCCCCCCTGCCACTGCCCCCTCCCCCACCCTGGGGGCACAGCACCTCCAAGACCCCCCACGGTGACACCCCACTTCCCCACACGCCTCAATTCTGCACATGCTGTGTGTCATGGTTTGAGGCTGGCACAATGCCAGCACCCCCATGAAAATATACTTTCCCTAGCGGCCTCTGTGAGATGTGATCAGGAACAGAGCAAAGCAGGCTCCAAATTCGGAGTAAAGGAAACAAACTTTATTAACTACAATATCTAAAAAGGAACAGACACAGAACTAAGAATGAAAACCCCCCAAATACATTCCTCCTCCTCCCCCCCATTTCCTCCACAGCATGAAATAACACCTTAGATTTCCACCCACCATCTCTCAGAGAATCAACTTTCAGCCCATCACCACCCCTCAAGTAATCAACTCTCAAGTCCATCAGGGAGAGACGAGTCCCCCCTTGCACCATAGGCTTCCCCCAGAAACACAATTGAAACCTCTTGTGTTTCCATGTGACTTGTGGCACTGCTCAGAGAATATCTGCCCTCGTGACTTCTTCCCTCCATGTCCAGTGCTCTCACCACTGCACATGGACCAGAACTGCTTTTAGGGTTCCCCTTTTAAGGATGCCCCACCCAGTTCCAAAAAAAGGAGCAGTCTCTCAACTTCGGGACACCAG
>NW_024526243.1:0-1180 GCF_017590135.1 Pyrgilauda ruficollis | reverse complement strand
ATTCTTGGTGCCTGCCATATCTAAAGTTGTGCCTGGAAGATGGAGTGTTTATGTGCTGTGCCAGGGAGGCTGTTCTACAAGGCACATCATCACAGCATTTGATGTACACACAAACTTACCCTCATTTATCTGCAGCCTTCCCACAGGGTACAGGGATGGTATTTCTCAGCATCATGAGAAAGAGCAGAGATGCAAGGAGATGAAATTCAATGGTTTCCACTAATTTGGATACCCAGGGAGTCACAGCAGATGTGCTGTACCCCCAAAACATCAGCCCCTCTTGCTGTTGCTGTTATCCCCACTCCCTACAATGTGCCTGGCAAGAAAATCTGGGCTCTGTGAGCAGCAGCTCCCTCCTCAGACAGCCCCAGCACAGGAGCAGTGACTGAACAGGGCATGACACATCAGGGCCCAGCCATGGGAGTGTCAGGAATTAAGATAAGCAGAAAAAGCAGAAAGCCTTTCCCGTGACATCATCTCGCTCTCCTGGTTCACAGGCAGGACAGGGGTCATGGCAGTGCCTGGCCCATGCACAAGCCCTGTCCCTGAGGCACTGCTGGGACAGGGGACACCGGGAATGCAGCACAGCTCCTCCCCAGCCCAGACCCGCCACCTCCACGTACAGCAAGAGCCATAGAAAAGGGATCTGGAGCCGAGGTCACATCCTTTTTCTAATGTGAATTAGTCTGAGCACTAAATGAGTTCAGACTTAATTGTAAGCATTTTCTGTTAACTAAGCAAGAAATCTTATAATAACACAATAAGGTGCCATTTCACAGCATCCAAATGGAGCAATAAGCTGGGGCCTCATTTGTATGTATTTTTTTTTCACAGTGATTGCTGACGCTGCTGCTTTTAATATATTCACATTGGCACAGCCATTTGCATTCAGATGCAATTATGAGTTAGAAACTCCCTCCTTTCTGCAAGCTCCAGAAAGGGAGAATTTCAGCCCAGAGACACGTTACTGTTCATTTTGTGGGGTCTAATTAAGGAGTCTGCTCTGGCAGGAATCGAATTCCTATTGTTACCAAAGGGAGCGTCCTGCAAAGAAATAGATTAAATTAAACCAAGCCTTTAAAATTCTCCCTTTTTCTTAACAAAATCTTATTGATCTTGAGCACAAATAGTTATTCCTATGGAAAAAATGACACTTTGGGGACAGAGGCCAAAAAAAAAA
>NW_024526242.1:0-1166 GCF_017590135.1 Pyrgilauda ruficollis | reverse complement strand
GCCACATCCAGGAATTCCTTCAACACCTCCACAGACAGGGACCCAAACCTCCCTGGGCAGCACATCCCAATATCTATTCACCTTTTCCATGGAGAAATTCTCTCTGATTCCCGACATGCCTCAGCAGGATTTGTTTCGAGTCCTTTTCAGCTCCGTGTGAGATAAAAAATTCTCCAAAGAGGAATTCCAGCTCTGTCTCTTTCCAAGGATTCTTTCCCACATAATTCCCAAACTCCGTTTCTTCCCTGGCCACAGACAAAACACAAAAATGAGGGAAAGGGAGAAGAAAACGGATCTCCCAAGAAATAGGAAGGAAAATGGGTGAGCTCCTCATGGATTTTTCCCAGTTGTTGCTCCAAGGCCGGGATTCCAAGTTCATGGAGAGGCCACTGGCACTGACCCAGTCTGCAGTTAATTCCATCCAGAAACTCCCTGGAAACCTCCGCCAGCTCTGACGGATCTCCGGGATAACTCGAAGCTCCCTCAACAGATAATGGAAAAAATCTGTTCCAAATCCAATGCACCTGTTGGATTCCACAAAGACATTCCCAAAAAAACCCCAAGGCATGCAAATGCAGGGGATGTCACCTATTACAGCATCAAATTCTCCCATCCCAAAAATCTCTGTCCTTGGCATCCTTGGTTTTTCGGGAATGCATTTTCCCATTCCTGTCCAGATTATTCCCCCACCATGAGGAAAGAGATGCTTCGCTCTGGAATGTGGTGGGAATTGCGATGAGTTGTGGGATTATTATCCCCACCTCCAGTGGGTGATGATGAAATCCAAGTTTAGTTTCCTAAACCTTTCCCAAAGGAGCTAAATCCTTCCCAGGAGGCCAAAATCACATGGAATCTCTGGTTTTTTTCAAAAAAAACCTCTGGATCCCTTCACGAGTCTTGGATGAATGGAGGGAATGAGCTGAATTAGGAATTCCAAGGACATTCCAATCAGCTGATGTGGGACAGCAAATCCAAAAGTGAGAATTCCCTTTGTTTCCTTGTGCAAGCTGCAGCTTCCATGATTTTGTGGGAAGATCCCATCTTCTGGAATGAAGGGATGTGGTGGTGGATGGGATCAATGTGGGACAGATATTGGAGAGCGGGAGAGGGACTTTGGATAAGGCTCTGGAGCGACAGGAAAAGTGGGAATGGCTTCCCACTGCCAG
>NW_024526241.1:0-1180 GCF_017590135.1 Pyrgilauda ruficollis | reverse complement strand
GGGGGTTCTGAGCCCAAATTTTGGGGGCCACTGAGCCCAAATTTTTGGGGGGCTCTACACCCCAAATTTTGGGTGCTCTGAGCCCCAAATTTTTGGGGATCTGCACCTCACTTTTGGGGGATTCATGTCCCATTTCGGGGGGTTCAGAGCCCGAATTTTGGGAGATCTGCACCCCAATTTTTGGGGGTTTTGAGCCCAAATTTTGGGGGGTTCTGAACCCAAATTTTGGGGGGCTCTGAGTTTCAATTTTGGGGGTCTACACCCCAATTTTTGGGGTTATGTGCCCCAATTTTGGGGGATCCATGTCCCCATTTTTGGGGTGGCTCTGTGTCCTAATTTTGGGGGTGTACACCTCAATTTTGGGGGATCAGTGCCAAATTTTGGGGGGTTCTGAGCCCAAATTTTGGGGACCTTTGTCCCAGTTTTGGGGGGGTTCTGCATCCCAATTCTGGGGGGCTCTGAGCTTCAATTTTGGGGGTCTACGCCCCAATTTTTGGGGGATACGTGTCCCAATTTTGGGGGTTCTGAACCCCAATTTTGGGAAATCTGCATTCCAATTTTTGGGGGTTCTTAGGCCAATTTTGGGAGCTCTGTTTCAGTTTTGGGGGGGTTCTGGGCCAAATTTTTGGGGGGTTCTGAGCCTTAAATTTGGGGCTCTGCACCCCAATTTTGGGGGATCCGTGTCCCAATTTGGGGGGGTTCTCAGCCTCAGTTTTGGGGCACTGTGAGCCCCAACTTTAGGGGGCTTCTGAGCCCAAATTTTTGGGATCTGCACCCCAATTTTGGGGGGTTTGGGGTGGGGGTTCTTCACCCCAATTTGTGTCACAGAAATTCGGGGTTTTGGGGAGTCTCTGCCAAATTTGGGGAGTCCTGAACCCCAATTTTGGGGGGTTCTGAGCCCCAATTTCGGGGGGTTCTGCACCCCAATTTCGGGGGGTTCTGCACCCCAATTTTGGGGCATCTGAGCCCAAATTTTAGGGAGTTCTGCACCGCAATTTCGGGGGGTTCTGCATCCCGTTTTGGGGGGTTCTGATCCCAAATTTTGGGGAGGTCTACACCCCAATTTCGGGGGGTTCTGCACCCCAATTTCGGGGGGTTCTGAGCCCAAATTTCGGGGGGATCTGCACCCCAATTTCGGGGGGATCTGAGCCCAAATTTTGGGGAATTCTGCACCCCAATT
>NW_024526240.1:0-1180 GCF_017590135.1 Pyrgilauda ruficollis | reverse complement strand
CCTTTCAGGAGCTGTGGAGTGGTAAGGCCACCCCTGAATATCCTTTTAGAGAGATTAGGCCATGGGATCTCCCTGCAGACTGCAATTTGCTAGAATATGGGGTTTGCCCTCTGGTTTCAGGACCTTTCTGCCTGTATACTGAAAAAAAATAAAACAAAAAAAGTCTTAAAACGTGGTCAGCTGAGGCAGCTGAGATCCATGGCCAGCCACAATCCCAGCTCCTTCACACAGGGGTTAAACCTTCTGTTGCACTGGCCAATCTTTGTGAAGAATGTGATTAATTTTTTGTGCTTAATGTATATTTGGAATAGGAGTGGCATCCTAGGATTTGCATCCTACCTTGCGTGCCTTACCTGGGTGCTGAAGCACAGCTTTTATTTTAGTTCAGCCACAAACCTTCAGCTATCTTGGTAAATTTTGGGTTTCAGCAAAGTAAATTTTTGCTGGTATCTGAGTCAGCAAAGAGCCTTTGATACCACTGGGTTAGAAAGTTTCTGCTAAATGAAAACCAAATTTTAGCACCTGAGCAAAACAAAATGCAACTCATCACCCATGACTGGGTTTGCTTTCCTGATGTATGAATTTGCTGCTGAGCAGCATGTGTTGAGTTCAGCAGCTCCATCAAGGTTTTTTTGTGCTGTGTTTAGATCTGTTTTCCAAAATTCCCAGCGTTGGACAAGTTGCACTTCATGTTTTCTTTTTGGTTTTTACAGATGCTGTCACCTCACTGCAGTGGAAGTGTGTCTGTAGGGAATGCTCAGGGTCACTGTTCCCAGCCAGCTGATGCTCCTCAGGCTCCTGAGATGTTTCAGAAATACCCTGTTCTAAAATTTCTGCAGGGAGCTGCAAGAGCAGCTCCAAAGGATCAAAAGCTGTTTTGACCTCTCCTTTCTCAAGCTCCTCCTCATCCCAGGAGCTCTGTCTGCTTAAACAAAGAAACCCTTCCCAACTCTTCCCTCCAGCACTTAGAAACAGGAGTGGCAGACTTTCTTCTCAGAGATACATATTGAAAAGCCTTGTAATTAGTCTGCAGCAATTAATTCTTGTGATACGTACCAATGTCTGGTTCAGATCTTTTCTCAGTGCCTGTGGTTTTGTTTTCCATATTTCATGGTGTTTTTCTTGTCCAGTGTCTTGTTTTCTCAAACCAGTTTTACATTACTGTTTTGACTACTTTTTT
>NW_024526239.1:0-1181 GCF_017590135.1 Pyrgilauda ruficollis | reverse complement strand
GGACATTCTGCAGGATGCAGGGACAGAAACAACTCTTGAAAAGGCCACCAAGCAAAGCCAGGCACTACCCCAGCTCAGTGGCTGCGGAAGTGCTGAGGTGAGCACAGTATTTAGCAGAAATCATTCGAAATACATTCCTGGACTGCAAATGAACCGAAACTGCTCAGAAAAGCCCTGACGTTGGAGGTCAAGCAATTAAACACAGGGCTCTGATTTGCAATGATCAACAAAAATTAAATGCATTATTAAAATGCACGGCAAATAGAACATAACACCAAAAATGGACAGATTCTGGCTGTACTGTGCCATTACATTAATTAACAGCTTTCCCCTATTGGTTTGCTTGATAAGATTCAAACATATTCATTCTTTGATGAACATTTGTATTCAGAAAATGGCAAATTTCTTCCCAGCCTTCTTTTGTTGGGAAGGGATGATAGCTGTTAATGAGAAAGGGAACAGAGAAGGAGCAAAACAGCCTAGCTGCCACACTCACAATGTGACTTTGTCACTGGGGCCTTGAACTTGAGAGCAGCTTCAACTCATTTACAGAGCCTGGGAATGAAGGTGCCTTCCCTGTATGAAAATTAAATATTTTCATGCAGTGTTATGACTTTGCCTTGAAGCATTTGTGGCTCCATGTTTCATTGGCATTTGTGGTCATTTTAGTCCACTGAGCGTAAATGTGTAATAAGGGTGCCTGGATGTGGATAATTCTCCCTCCTTTCCCACTGCAATCAGGATTTGTCCTTCATTATACCTTTCTGTGGAGTCTATTAGAGCATAAATCTTTACAGAGTTCTTCAAGCTTTGACCTACATCTTGCATATACGGGAACTTTTCTCCCTAAATTGTCTTTTGGAGCACACCAGTTCATTAAAGTTTTGAACACTGAACCCTCACTCTTATTGCTTTATCACCCAGTTTATGTGCCAAATGTCAAAACAGGCATCAGAAATCTGATTTATGAGGATATATAGAGAAATTGTGGTACATGCTTCTGACTGGGAGTCAGTTGGCAATTCCCTATTAGGATTTCCTCCTCAGCTCCCAGTGCCCAGCAGGGCAGTCCAACACCAGGGCTCCAACATTGAATTCACAAATCACGATTCAGGACTAACAAAGCTTTGAGGCTTTTTGTAATATCTTTGAATTTTTGTGCTTTCCAGTTTTAATCACAT
>NW_024526238.1:0-1183 GCF_017590135.1 Pyrgilauda ruficollis | reverse complement strand
CTTCAGGTAGCTAAAAAATGAGGTGCTGATAAAACAGCCAAATACCAGACAGGCACTAACTGCAATGAGCCCATATTACCTGAAGTAAGATCTGGAGCTTTGAGGATGTGTGGGATTTCACAGAAGAACTGGCCCAGGTCATTGCCATGGCACAGGGGCAGGGAAAATGTACTGATTGTATGTAGGAGAGAGTTGAGAAAGGCACTGGTCCAGGCAGCTGCTGCCATGTGGGCACAAGCTCTGCTGCCCAGGAGGGTCCCGTAGTGCAGGGCTTTGCAGATGGACACGTAGCGGTCATAGCACATGATGGTCAGGAGGGAAACTTCTGCTGAGAGAAAGAAGAAAACCAGAAATACCTGTGCAGCTCATCCTTCATAGGAGATGTCCCTGGTGTCCCAGAGGGAATTGTGCATGGCTTTGGGGACAGTGGTGCAGATGGAGCCCAGGTCGCTGAGGGCCAGGTTGAGCAGGAAGAAGAACATGGGCGTGTGCAGGTGCTGGCCGCAGGCTACGGCGCTGATGATGAGGCCGTTGCCCAGGAGGGCAGCCAGGGAGATGCCCAGCAAGAGGCAGAAGTGCAGGAGCTGCAGCTGCCGTGTGTCTGCCAGTGCCAGCAGGAGGAAGTGGCTGATGGAGCTGCTGTTGGACATTTCTTCACTCTGGGCATTGTGAGCTGTTCAAAGAAGACATTGACAAACTGGGATTAATTTCTTTGAGTCAATCCCATTGTTTTGTTGTTTTGTTTTTGTTTTTTTTTTAATCCTTTCAAAATTACTTCTCTTCCAGGGAGGGCAAAATTTCTCCTGAACTTGGCTAAACTTTTTTGAGTTCGGGTTTGTGCTGCTGAGTTACTGCGTCGTGTTCAGCATTGCTTTAAGCCTGAACACTGGGGAACCCAGAGGGAAAACAGGGTTCCCTGTGCCCCAGTGCAGTCAGACCAGCTGGAACCACACAGGTGCCCTTTGCTCATTTCACCTCCCTCTATTTCAGCCTGATCACACTTTTCAAGCTTTCTTGAAAAATAAAGTAGACTTTTTGAATTCTTCAGTTTAAAAATAATTTTCTCCAAACCCTTTTCTCTTTCCCTGCAGCTGGACAGGATACAAAGGGTTGGTGTGGCTCCCTGCTGCTGGAGTTGTGCCTACAAGGAGCTGTTTCTCCCTACCCAAGCCTTGTCCCTGCC
>NW_024526237.1:0-1181 GCF_017590135.1 Pyrgilauda ruficollis | reverse complement strand
CGCACAGGCGGTGAGGGGCGGGGCCAGCCGGGGGGCGGGGCCAACCGGGGGTGTGGCCTAACCGGGGGTGTGGTCAAACGGGGGTGGGGTTTAGATTTGGGTCACACCCCATTGGTCACGCCTGGGGTAGGGAGGAGGTTTGTGGGCGTGGCCACGCGGTTGGGTGGGGCTGGGGGGCGTGGCCATGGTAATGAATCTGGAAGGGCGTGGCCAGATGGGGGTGGAGCTGAGGGGGGGATGCGCCTTATTGGCCCCAAAGGAAAAATGGGTTTGTAGGCGTGGCCACGTGTTTGGGTGGGGCTGTGGGCGTGGTTTCCCTCTGGAAGGGGTGGCCATGCTAATGAGCAGGGTGGGGGCGTGGCCAGGCCATATTAGGCAATTACGGCGCGTTTTGGCCACTAGGGGGCGCTGTGGGGTCCAGGCGTGGGCGTGGCCGAGGGGGCGTGGCCTCTCCCTTTGAGGACCTGAATGCCAAGCCCCGCCCACCGTCCCCTCCCCCCCAGGAGCGCGTGGATCCCGCGGCCGCCCGGAACCCCGACCTGCACCTGAACCGCGCCGCGGTTTGGGGGTTACTGGTTTATACTGGGAGGGGCTGGGGGTGGAGTCAGTGGTGGGCGTGTCCCTGGTGGGCGTGTCACTTATGAGGCTCCGCCCCCCAGGGCAAGCAGCCAATGGGGACTGGGAGGGGTTTGGGGGTTACTGGTTTATACTGGGATGGACTGGGAGGAGCAGGGGGTGGAGTCTCAGAGGGGGGCGTGTCCCTCATGAGGCTCCGCCCCCAGGGGAAGCAGCCAATGGGGACTGGGAGGGGTTTGGGGGTTACTGGTTTGTACTGGGATGGACTGGGAGGAAACTGGGGGCGGGGCCTCTTCAGTGGGCGTGCCCCTGACTTGGCCCCGCCCCCAGGGGAAGCTGCGCGGGAAGCGGCGCCGCGGATTGGCCGGGCCGGTGCCCCTCCCCCTGCTGGGGCCGCTGGGGGGGGCGGGGGGGCCGCGCCCCTCCCCCATCGCCGGGCTCCGCCCCGGGCCCAACCCCCAGCGGGTGGTGCTGGGCAGGGCCCTGTTCAGCCTGGCCCCGCCCGGGGGCGTGCCCTAGTGAGTGACACTGGGTTATACTGGTTTGTACTGGTTGTACTGGGTTATACTGGTTTGTATTGGGTTGTACTGGTTATACTGGTTTGT
>NW_024526236.1:0-1180 GCF_017590135.1 Pyrgilauda ruficollis | reverse complement strand
GACAGTAGGTTTAGAACCCATTCCCCCTGTCCTATCTCTGCATGCTCTTGTACAGTCTGTTATTCTGTTGAGTGATTCCAGCCACAGAACAGGATCTGTGTTACAGAAGCCATTTCCACTGGAAGAAGCATAGGAATCACTGAGTTTCCAGTTCTGTAAAGAAAGTGATATGTCCTTTGATTTCTGTGGGAATGTGTTATTTGCCACAGGACGATAAAAAGGGAAATCCAAAGGCAATGATAAAAGTACACAGAGAGTGGCAACAAACTGTGAACCACTGAATTGTTGTATCTGTTGCTGTTTTAAATGGAGAGCTTGAGAAAGGTGTGGAGAAATGAGTAAAAAAATTCTGTCCTGTGGTCAGAACCACCTGCACAGACTTAAGAGGCAGTTACAGGTCAGGCATCTAGGGAAAAATGCTCTTTATATGTTTTGTGTGATCTCTTTATCACACATAGATTTCTTCTGCATGGCTCTGCAAATCCCTTTGCCAGCTAAAAGCACACAGTGAGTATTTACATATATCTGTGGTACAAAAGAATATGATATACAGTGTGTAGTAATAAATGTACCCTGCCAAGACATGGCAAGTCATTAAGCTTTAAAATACGGCACAAATTATAAATACTTTAAGAAGTTTAAACTGGACATATAAGTACAGTCACAACAGGGGGAAAAAAATCCTACCAAAGGCCAAAACCATTTATTTGTCAGAAAAAAAGTGTGAACCTGTGCTGTTATTGGGACATGGTTTCAATCTACTTTGAACAGTTATTTATGTGTCATCTTCTGCTTGGTAGATAAACAGAATAATTTACCAGATTGCTGAGGAGTTCTCACTGCAGAATGAATCACTGCTGAGAACAAAACAACACTTTCATTTCAGATCCTGAACAGCTTCCACCTTCTGCTGGGAAGGAAAATCCACCAGTGCCAAATCATGTGACAAGGAAGTGATGTGACAAAAGCACTTTGTCCACAAGTAACTCGGTGCTGGCTCACCTTGGCATGTGCAGTACAGCTGCCTCCCCCTGGTTGTGGGATTATTAAATCTGTGAAAGAAAAGGAGGAAATTGACTTTGCAGTGTTACACAACAGGGCAGGAATTAAACATAGGAGATTCGTTTTAGGGCTTAGAATTATAGATTCATTCAATGGTTTGGGTTGGAAGGGAACTTAA
>NW_024526235.1:0-1182 GCF_017590135.1 Pyrgilauda ruficollis | reverse complement strand
CAAACCACCAAACCATCCCTGCCTCAAGCAGCACCCCGAGGCCCGAATTTTCCTTCCTTTCCCAAAACCTTGCTTTTCTTTGGCCCAAGTCCTGCTGGTGAAATTGAAGCACAAATCCCACGTGGATCAGAGCCTGCATGTCTAAACCAGCTGGAAAAGAGCAAAAATAGGAAGATAAATGAACGTACAAGGCCTTTGAAAAACCCTCCCAGGGACTGCCTCTTCTCTGTCTTTTTGTAGGAGGGCTCCTTGGCGTCCCCGCCGTTGTGAATGGAGTCAGGGTCAGCTGCTGGCTGCTCCCGGGGCTCTGGCTGCTCCCTGCCCTTCTGCTTGCCCAGCTCCACCGTGGACTTCTTGTCTTTGGAGCCCTCTTTGCTCCTTGGGCCCCCAGGGTCGCTCTCAGATGGGGCAAGAGGCTTCTCCGTGGCGTTTAAAGTCTGCAGGGGTTTCAAACAGGGGTTATCTTTAGTGGGGAACAGAAAGAGTTCAGAAGGAGATCCATAAATATGTTAGGGGAAAAAATATAATTAAAAAAATGAAAGGCCACCTGGCAGGAGGAGTCCTGCTGCCCAGCAGGTTTGCATTTCCAGAGGCTGGGATGAACTCCTGCAGTGTTGGCTCAGGGAGCTGATGGAATTCCGTGAGCAAAGACTGCAGGATCAAACCAGCCCTGCCTGGAACAACATCCCTGAAGTGCCTGCTGGGGCTGCTCGAGGAGGCAGAGAACACCACTGAGAGTCAGTGCCCACTGAAATACCTCCAGAGTCTGCACCCCAAGCAGGGAAAGCACCCAAAAAGTGCATGGAAAAGATCTGAGAGAGCACAAAAATCAAAAGACCCCATAAAGCAAAGGGTGAAAACAAATTCCCTGTGAATGAGCAGCACTCCACCCAAAAATGATCAACACAGGGTTTGGATGTGGAAAGCCAGAATATCACAGAACATTTCATGTGCAAGTGCAAAAGAAGAGACAGGAAATCTTCCAAAAAACCACAATCACCAAGCACCTGTCTAGAGTAAAGGGGAAGATCCTGGAACTCAGAGAAGTTCAGAATATATTTGAAGTTCACACAAGGAAAATAATATCTGGCAAACAAAGGATCAGACAATGAAATTGTCACTGTTTTGACAGCAGTAAATGAGGATGTTTTAGCCAGGAAATCTGTTTGCAAATAGGATTTT
>NW_024526234.1:0-1182 GCF_017590135.1 Pyrgilauda ruficollis | reverse complement strand
GTGGTAGTTTTGTGGTTTGGGAATGGTATTCCCCAGTTTAGTGGGAGCATGCAGACAGTGAGTATCCATACACATCAGCTGTGAAAGGTGTCCTGATAACACACTGAACACCTTGTCCTGAATGAATCCAGACTTTGTTTCTTCTGTTATTTGCACCCTTGAATATTTTTTCCTCGAGTCTGATCAGTTAGCCTTGTATTGATGTAATCATTCTTGTGCAAATACCTGCCATTCAGAATTCTTCCTTTGCAACATCACCATCTGAACACCAGCGACAGGAATTGTGTGTAGCAAGTTGTTTTCCTTTGCTTGGAGCAAAGCAGTTTTCCCTGAGCGTGTTGCAGTGTGTATGTTCTAAAATGTCTGCTTGATGTCAGTTTTATGCATTAAATAGGTAAAAATCTCCGTTCTTACCCTGCTGGCAGCCGTTACTGCCAGAAGTGGCACAGGACACGCACTTTTGTTCAGTGCAGGCCTCAAGGAAGGGGTGGGAAAGCTCCTGGCTGGGTGTGGGCAGGGCAGGGGCTCTGCTGGCTTGTGAGGAGCCAGGCTGGGTGAGCCCTGTGCTGGCAGCGCTGCCCAAGCCAGCCCCAGCGGAGGGGATGGTCCAGGGCTGCAGGGTGCCCTGGGTGCCCTGGGACTGCAGCTCCCACTCCTGCTGCTCCTGTGGGACACCTGGGCCACCAGAGGAACCGGCAGGGGGTTGCTGCGCTTCTTGTTCCAACCTTCTGTGTCATCACTTCTGATAAACAATCATCACTTAGTAATGCTACTGAATTTATTTTTTTAGGATCTGGTCAACACTGGACTCAGCACTTTCTTCTTTTTCATTGCCTCTGTAGTACTGGCTGCTTTAAACCATAAAACTGGAGCAGAAATTGCTGCTGTGGTAAGAATTTAAACTTGTTTCTATCTGACTCTTACTGTGTATGAGAATTAACTTTTACTTATTGATTGAATAGACCTGTTGCCTTTGCCATCACAATTTACTTCTACTTTCACAATTTGCTATGATATAGTTCTTATTTTAAGAATGCTAACATCCTTGGAGCTTTGTCTGAAGGCCTGAGGCAAGAACAGCAGGAAAATGACTTGCAGAGAGCACCTTACGGTTGAACTTGCCTTTTTCTTTGGTGCCTTCTCTTTGTTGCAAGCCTATGGTAGTAAGAAATTGAAAAAAAA
>NW_024526233.1:0-42417 GCF_017590135.1 Pyrgilauda ruficollis | reverse complement strand
GGGTGCCTCAGATTTTGGTGTGACCCACAGCCCATCACAGCCCCGACAAAGTGTCAGCGGCCTGGGGGTCACCCCAGACAGATTCTGAGGTGCTCTGGGTTTTTGCCCCCCCAGCTCCCAGTGACTTTTCCCTCTCTTTATTTCTATTTCCATCATTTTACCCCTCAATTTCACAAGCCCCCAGTTCCTGCCTTGATGATCCAGGGGGGCACCTGAGCAGGGAACACGAACCCCCTTCGGGTCCCACCCCCTTGCAAGGGTAAGGGGTCTGCAGGAGGGCTGGGGAGGCTGTGGGGGATGGGGTCCCAGCTTTTTCCCCCCCCCCAACACTTTCACTTTCTCTCTCCTGCAAAAGAAGGAAAAGGCTGTTTGACACCTTTGTCACACGGGGGGTGGGTTTTATCCTGGGGGGGCACATCACAGCACTGAGCGGGAGAGAAAGTTCTGGGTTTTTGTTGTTTATCCTGTCCTGGTTTATAAATTCCCTTGCAAAGTGCTGTTATTCCTTTTCCCACCCTTTTGCCTGGAAAGCCCATTATTTTTGAAATTCAAAAAAGTTTTAGAGATGGGTCTTCTTTCCATTCCAGGAATGTTCCCACTTTCCTTGGCAGATATTTCTCATTTAAACAAGTGGCCAGCTCCTGGGTTCCAGCATGGAGGGAACAGACACCCCAAAAGAAGACAGGGTCAGGGCAACCTCATGCTCTGCCTTTTAAGCTAGTTGGGCCACCAAGAGCCCTCTTCCTACGTGGCACTTCTGGTCACCTGGCCACTCAGGAGCTGGGTTTGGCAAAGCGTCACACTGTCCCCAGTGTGCCATGGCTGACAGACTGATGGACAGATGGGGCCCTGTCTCACCAAAAGCAAAGCCTGAGCCACCCCTGCCACACACAGGTGTTCCAAATTGTCTCCAGATATTTTCTCAAAGCTTTCCTGTCTCTGACACTCCACCCTGGGCCATGGCCTGATCCCGACTGCCATGGCAATGGGGAAGGCTCCGGAAACCCAACAGAACCTTTGTGACATCCTCGTGTGGGGAACTGGGCAGAGGAGGGGTTTGGGACAGGGGACAAAAGAATCCTGAGCCTCCTGAAGGCCGCTTTGGCCATCAGAGCAGTGAAGGTCCAGGGCCCTGCCAGGTTCTTCTGGTGGAGGAATTGTGCTGAGGGAAGTGTGTGGGGTTTGTTGGGGATGCCCAGTGCCCCCCACCCAGTTCCCCCCAGTGTCACAGCACATTCTCATAGATGTCACCGGATTCCCATGGTCGCCCGTGAGGTCCCCGCAGCTCCGCGTAGGTCACCTGGGGATCCTGGAGTGTGGTGGCACGGGGGGACACTGTGAGAGACACGGGCTGTGGGATCTGGGTGGGGTGACACTCACGGGTGTTGTGTTCCTCTGCGTGTGTCCCCCCTGTACTCACCCCCTGCCCTGTTCGTGACCATGAGGTGGGTGTACAGCACCTCCCCCGCCTCTGGGGGGGCCAGAGAGTTCGGGGTGGCCCTGAGGGAATAAAGGGGATGTGGGGGAGGGAATGGGAGGCCTTAGGGTTTGGGGTAAAGGGTAGAGGGTTGTTTGACCACCCCCTCCCCGACTCACCTTTCTTGCTGCTTCCTGGCAGCTGCAGCAGAAAGAGGGGAGGGGTGACTGTGGGATTTCGAGGCCTTGACCCCTCTTCGGATTCCTGAACTCCCACGGGAACCTCAGTTTCTTACAGTGCCCCCAAGCATGTGTAGAGCCCCCCAGAATTCATGAACCTCCTCAGTGCCCTCGACTATTTCAGCCTCAAGAACACAAAATCTGGCAGGGACAGAGACCCCCGCAAAAGCCCCCAGGGCTCCTGAAAGAAGCCCCAACATCCCTGCAAGACCCTCCAGCACCTCCCCAAACACTACCGCACCCCCAGACAAGATCACATTTCTGGGGCTGTGGGTGCTGCCCTATCGCTCCCCAACTCTGGGGGCCTCTACAGCTCCCTGGGACCTCCATCCACCTATTGTCACCCACCCACACGGTGCCACCGGTGCCAGGCCACAATGACACCCACGAGCAGGAGCAGGAACAAAAGGGTCCCACCGACCCCTGTGGCTACTGCAAGAAACAGAGGGGTACACATCAGGGTCACCCATCACCCCAGGGGTCCGGCACTCCCTGGTGACCCTGTGTTACCCCACCTTTGTCCCTGTGTCCCCGTGGTGTCACCTCCAGGGCCAGCTCTGGGCTGAGTGTCCGGAATACATGGTTCGCGTCCAGCTGGTTGGTGGCCACGCACTGGTACGTGCCTGAATGTCCCACATCGATGTCCCTGAGCTCCAGGAGGGGACCCCGGGACACCTCCTGCCCGTTGTGCAGCCAGGTGAAGGTGACAGGGTCTGAGCCCACCTGCACTGAGCAGTGCAGGGTCACGGGGTCACCTGGATGCACCTGGTGTGCCAGGGGACTGAGGGTGATGGTGGCATTGGCCACAGGCACTGTGGGGACAGAGATGGGACCTGCCAAGGTGTGATGAGGGTGCCGGAGGTGGAGTCACCCCCAGCCTGTGTATCCTGCTCTCTCAGGACGGTGACATTCAGGTGGTCACTCTCGGCCACGCTGTTCCCATCGCTGACCCGACACTGATACTGGCCGCTGTCATTGTCCCCAGCATGGCACAGCTCCAGGCGGGGGCCAGTGCCCAGCGGTGCCCCTGAGCCCTCCCGGTGCCAGGAGAAGGAGGGGACCTGTCCCCATGGCCACCATGCAGCTCAGCACCAGGCGGTCCCCCAGTGCCACCTGTCCCCCTCGGGGCTGCGCCCACAGGGATATCCCAGAGGGTGGGACCCCTGTGGGAGTGGGGGACAGCACAGGACAGTGAGGGACCCGGGGTAGTCAGGGAGGGGCAGGAGGACCCCAGTGAGGGAGAAGGGGTGCAGAGATGGAGGGGGCTTGGAAAGGAACCACAAGGAAGTATGAGGGGTTCAGGGAGGGGACACCTGGAGAGGGAGGGGGGCGATACCAGGGAGGGTACAGAGACCAAGAGAGGGAATAATGGGACCTGGGGAACGTGCAGTGATCTCAGAGGGGGGGAGGTCTCAGTGACAGTGAAGTGGTAGGGTCCCTTCTGCCACCAGCGCTGCCCGTCCTTGTACCAGGTGGTGGCATCGGTGGTCCCCGAGCCCTGGCATGTCAGTGTCACCCGGTCCCACAGCACCGCTGGCTTCCAGGGGGGCTCCACGAGGAGCTGGGTGGTCTGGGCGCCTGCAGGTGACAGGGGACACCAGCCTGCCAGGGCCACCTTCGGTCTGGGGACAGCGGGGTGGGGCCATGACATCCCCTGTCGACTCACCAGCGAGGCTGAGGGTCTGGGCTGAAAAGGAGAGGGGACAGGGCTGGGTGGGGGTGGCCCTGCAAGGGCAGCAGCTCCTGGGGGCAAGGGGTGTTAGGGCTGTCCCAGAAAGGTCTCCGTGGGGGCACTGCTGTGGCACAGATGTCTCAAGGATAGGAACACAGCAGCCATCCCATGCTCAGCTGTGTTTGCTCAGGTCACCCCTTCCAACCTCATGGTCGCATCCCCATGGCCCTGTACCCATGGTCCATTCTGATGGCACCTGTCCCCATGGCCCATCCGCATGGTTTGTGGCCCTTGCCCCTGTCCTGCATTCATTTGTCCTTGTCCCCACAGCTGCCCCAGCCCCAAGGTTCCTTCTGCCGCATCCTTGTCCCCACATTTTTATCCCCTGTTCCTGTCCTCACAAGCACCCCACAACTCTGGTCACACTGGGCTCTATGTCCTGCTGGCACTGGGGTGCTCAGAGGACTCCACAGTCCTCCTGTGCCACCTCCCAACTGGTGTCTGCCTCACCAGGGCCCATCCCCAGCATGTCAGGCCTGTGCCTGGGGCACTCACCCCACAGGAGCAGCGCCACATTCCCGGCCATCCCAGTGTCCCCAGCCATGTGTACTGGCTGTCACTCGCTGCTGTGGCCACCGCTCCCCTGGCTGGCGGATCTTCGGATGAAGGGAAAGGAAGCGAGGTCACGTCTCTTCCCCACGTGTAGGTGGCCCTTGGTGGGGGCAGGGTGGGGACAGGAGGGGGGCAGGGTAGGGACCTCCTGAGACATGGGGGTGATGGTCAGATATGGTGGGGACATAGTGTTGCCAGAATTTGGAAGCTGAGGAGGTGTAGTGAGCCAGGGATGGTTGTCCAGGGGAATGGGGTCCCAAGGGTTTGGAGGACTCAGAATTGGGGATGAGAGTCCTACAACAATGTGGCCTCCAGGGATTTGTAATCATGGGATGGGAGTGCCAGGGGAAAGGAGAGCACTGTAAGAATGGCGGTCCTGGGGGAATCAAGATTCCCATGGGAAGAGGTATCCGAAGGGCTGGAATTACCAGGATGAGGTTCCTTGAGGTTGGAGATCCTGGGGAATTGTAGTTCAGGGATGGGAGACCCAGGCAAGTGGGGAGAGAAGGAAAGGGGGTCCCACATTTGGGAGGACTGAGGGTGATGGTGGCATTGGCCACGGGCACTGTGGGGACACAGACAGGGCTGAGGCCACAGGGAGGGGCTGGCAGCTGTTGTGGGGGGACAGGGACAGGGGGATGGGTGTGATGGGGGATGTCAGGGTTGGGGTCACACCACAGAGGGGCGTGGGGATAGAGGGTAGTTGTAGGGGGACCCAAGAAAGGCGTCTGGAGGACATGGAGGTACTCAGGCAGAAAACCCGAAGAGTCTGTGGGGGCTCCCCATGTCCATCCCCGCACTCACTGCGCACCGTGACGTGGAGCAGGGCACTGCTCTTCCACACAGCACCCCCTTCGGAGCACACCTCGCAGCTGTAATTCCCCGAGTGGGAGATCCCCACAGCGGGCACCAGCAGCTGCAGGATCCCTGCAATCCGCCCACCCCCTGCCCGCCCTGGTAGAACACGTGCAGGAGGGGGGCTCAGGGCCACAGGGGTCTGGGGGTGCTGAGGCAGCTGAGAGTCAGGGGGGACCCCAGGGTGTGCTCGGGGGAACCCTCCAGCACCGACACTGGGAAGAGCTCAGGGTAGGAGAGGGAGGTGAGGACTGTGACTCTGAGTCCACTGGGATGTGGCTTTTGAGAGTCAGGATATTGGAGTTCCAGCCGTGGGGGTGCTCACCATGCACTGTCACTGTCACTGCTGCTGACTGTGAAATAAAGGACCCTACCAAGCCCCTGCAGCGGTAGCGGCCGCTGTGGTGCAGCCGCAGAGGGGACAGGGACAGCTCGGTGGCATTGATGGACCCCGTCAGATTATTCTCATCCAGGTAAAATCGCACATTGGTGACAGTCCTGTTCCACCGGCCCCGGCAGCGCAGTGTCACCGTGTCCCCCTCCAGCAGTGCCCGTGCTGGCGCCTGCAACACCAGCTCATCTGTGGGACAGGAGGGTGCCATCACACCAAAGGGCTCAGGACAGGTCCGAGGTGGGTGCCCATGGCACCGGGGACATCTGGGTGCACTGGGATGCACTGGGATGTCCCTGTGTGCAGGGCACAGGCTCTCGCCTCATGAGAAGTGTGAGGCCACCCATGGAGTGGAGCCCACCCAGAAGTGTCAGGGACCACCCTGATCATATAAGAAGCCCCCCTTACCATCTAAGATGCTCACAGGGGGGCTCAGCCCACTGCCGGGTCTGTCACATGTGTAGGTGCCACTCTCAGTGACCGTGAGGCGGTCCTTTCCTTCCTGCCCCCAGCACTTCCCGTCCTTGTACCAGGTGATGGCACTGACAGTCCCGGAGCCCTGGCAGGTCAGTGTCACCAGGTCCCAGAGCACCGCTGGCCTCCAGAGGGGCTTCACGAGGAGCTGGGTGGTCTGGGCACCTGTAGGTGACAGAGGACACCAGCCTGCCAGGGCCCTTTTGGGGTTGGGGACAGCGGGGTGGGGCCATGGCATCTCCTAGGACTCACCAGCAAGGCTGAGGGTCTGGGCTGAAAGGGAGAAGGGACAGGGTTCAGTGGGGGTGGCACCGTGGGGACAGCGGCACCCAGGGAACTGGGTGTGAGGGCTGTCTCTAAACTGTCCCCATGGAGACAGCAGTTCTTGTGAGAAAGTGTGTCTGGGTGCTCCCAAAAGATTTGGTGAGGTGGGGGGACATGTCTGTGTCACAGCCACCTATGCACCACATCTGTGTCACACGGACACCATGGGTACAGGGAAGCCACCCTGGGCTGAGGCAGAATATGGGGACACTGTGGACACCCCGGGCAAGAGGACACCATGGACACAGCCCATGCTGGCCCAGGTCACCCCCACCAGCTCATGATCCCATCCCCATGATCCTATCCCCACGGCCGCATCCTCATGGTTCTTGTCTCCTTCTGTCCCTGCATCCCAGTTCCCTTGCCCCTATCCCCAGAGCTAGTTGAGCCCAAAGGTGCCAGTCCCCACATTCCTGTCCCCACATCCTCATCCCCAAATTCCTGCCCCCTCTTCCTGTCCCCAAAGCCACCCTACATCAGTCACAGTCCCACCAAGGTCCACTGTGGGTAACATGGACGGGCTCTGCTGGCCTTGGGGACCCCAATGGACCCCGCAGCCCCCTGTCCTGGAGTGAGCAGAAGCCCCTAGAGTGGGGGCAGAGATCAGGGATCCAGTGGGGATCTGGGCTCCAGTGGGGATTTGGGGCTCCTGTGGGTGGCTGGAGCTGCTGAGGTCCCAGAATGGTTCAGGGATCCCAGTCTCCCCTTTGCCTTGCATCAACCAGGAGGACCCAGGACAGGTGAGTGAGGGGCTCTGGTAGGAACACCCCTTTTCCACTCCCCAGACATCACCCAGATCCCCCCTTATCCCCACAGGACCCCCGTGGAGGAGGGGACAGTGCCGTATCACCACGTTGTGGGCACTGAGAGGGCAGAGGGAGAATTTGGGGGGGACAGGGACACGTCACCCACGGGTGTCACCCCCCTCCCAGGTCCCCACAACCGGTGTCACTCTCAGGGCCCCCATGGGTGTCCCCCAGCCCTGCCCCATGTCAGGATCCACAAGTCACCAATGTGGAGCTGTTGGGACTCTACGAGGGACAGTGGGATCCCTGTGACTACAATGACGTGCTGTGACACTGGGGGAATTGGGAGACATTGATTCCCCTCAGGGCTATCTTCTTTCTCTTCACAGTCCCCCACGGGGCTCCTCCTTCCCTCTCGCAGTGCTGAAGGAGCAAATGACGTTTTTCCCTCTTATTGTACCCAAAATGCAGTTTTTGATTAAACTGTGTGAGAAACAAGGTTCACTCTTTAAAATTTGTAAATTGGGTTTGGTTAGCCAGGGATGTGTGTCCAGGGAAATGGAGGGTACCAGGGATGGGGTCCCTGGGGAATGGGGGTCCTGAGGAGTGGAAGTCACCAGGGATGGGAGTGAAATGGGAATGTTGGGACCCCAGGGCTGGGGGGTCTCAGGGATAGGAGTCGCAGGGGAACATGGGCTCCAGGGATTTGGGGCCATGGGATGGGTGTGCCAAGGATGGCAATGCTGGGGGAAAGGGGGATCCCGTGGGAGTGGGGTTCCTGAGAGAATCAAGGTCCTGGGGGAAAGAGGATTGTAGGGGCTGGAATAAATGGGAGAGGGTTCCTTGAGAATGGGGTCCTGGGCCATGGAGTTCCTGGGGAATGTCCTTCCAGGGATGGGAGTCCCTGGGATGGAGGGATATAAGGAATGGGGGTTCCATGGTTGGGTTTCCAGGGGAATGGGTGTGCCAGGGATGGGCAGTTGCTGGATGGGCACAGAGGTCTCAGCTCCTTCCCTGGGTGTTTCAGATTTTGTGGTGACCCAGGGCCCAGCACTGCTGCCTGGCGTGCTCGTTTCCTGTGCAGCCATCACATGGGAGTCCTGGGTAGCTCTGCCTCTGTGCCCTCCACTGCCCTTGACTTTGTCCTCTCTTTATTTATCTTTTTTCCTTTTTTCCTCACTTTTCTGCCATGTCCCCATAGCCCCGTTTCCTGGCTCAGCAATCCCAGAGAGCACCTGAGCAGAGAACAGGTTGGGGGGACCCTGAGGAGGAGGAAAATGGGGTGTGGGGGGTTCAGGGAGGCTCTGGTGAGGGTCCCCCCAGGCCCCCTTGGCTTTGATTCTGGCAGCTTTTGAGCTGCTGCAGAGGTGAGACTTCTGTGGGGGGAAAAGGCCTGCCTGTGGTTTGCTCAGCCCTGCAAGAAGCACAAAACCCAAAGTGAGCCCAAGCAGTGGCTCTGTGAGGGCCTTTGATGGTTTTCAGAGCAGGGCTGGCTGGAAACCCCCCCTGCAAGGGCAGCTGTGAGGGAACCAGTCCGGAAATGCAGCAATTGATCATTTGTCCCTTTGCCTGAGGTACTGAGAAAACCACAAAAATACAGTAAACCCCACAACAATCTGCTCAACAGCCTGACCTGGACCCTCCTTCTTGAACAAAACCTGCAGCCCTTTGGAACATTCCAGAAAGAGTGTTTGGGCTCTGGATGTGCACACCAGAAGAGAGGGAAAAGTGTGGAAATATTGAGCAGGGGCTGCACACGTGGGTCTGGGGAACAGGGGTGTCACAGCAGGAGCAGGGAGTGCCCAGGCAGGGGAATTCAGGGCAGGCTGGAGTGGATTTACCTGGGAATCAGACCCTGAGGCACACACAGGCATTTCCACAGATTCCTGTGCACTGTCCCAAGGATGGAAAGAGCTTCTTCCCTTCTGGGAGCAGAATCCATGGGAAGTCAATCTAGTTTCAGGGTGGGAATGAGAAACATGGGGAGAGTTCCTAAATACAGCCCAACAAAAGGCTTCCTTAGGGGCTGGGTTGCTGCCTAGCAGGTAGGGAACAATCCCATGGAGCTGTTGGACACTCAGGGAGATTCCACACTATGTGTTATCCACCAGCAAACACTGCTGTGCAATGCACCAAGGGGCTCCTAAAGGGAACCAAAACATCTCATTTCTTTGGGATTTGTTTGTGTTTTTACTGTAAATGACTTGTTGGAGAGCAACTGTTAGAAGGATTCTATAAAACAGAGTGTTTTATACCTTGTCATTTTGATTTTTGATGAGTTTGTTCTTTATTGGGAAAAAAAAATTATGTGGGAAAGATTTTTGCTTTTATTCTATGGATGTATAATTTTGTCTGAACCAACTGGGCATCAAGTGTTGCCTGGTATGGCTGAGCCAGGAAATGGGGGGACCTGACCCTGAGGTGTGTGGGGCAGGGACACAGAGACTCCCAGAACAACCCTGGGGTGCCCCAGCGGGGGGGATGTGCTGGGCTCTGGGTCACCCCAAAATCTGAGGCACCCCGTGAAGGAGCTGAGACCTCTGTGCCCATCCAGCAACTGCCCATCCCTGGCACCCCCATTTCTCCTGGGAACCCAACCATGGAACCCCCATTGCCTTGGTCTCTCCTCCTTGAGGATCCCCAATCCCAGGGCTGCCATTGCCCAGGACTACCATTGCCTTGATCCCATCCCATGGGCTGCTTCTTCCCCCAGAACACCTATTCCTGAGCATCCCCTTTTTCCCCCTGCACCCCCAACCCTGGCACCCACATGTCTGGGGATCATGTTCCTACAGCACCCCCACCCCTGAGTGCCCCCAGGCATGGAGACCCCAATTCCCCTGCACTCCCATTCTCCTGGACACCCACCCTTGGTTCCCCACATCCCCCTGAGCCCCTCACTCCTGGCAACACCATCCCCCACCATGTCCCCAGACTATGCCATCATGTCCCCAGCCTGTGCCCAGCTTGTGGGCACCCTGCCCCCACCAAGGGCCACCAAGACGTGGGGACGGACGTGACCTTGCTTTCTTCCCCTTCATCTGAAGAGCCACCAGCCAGGGGAGCGGTGGCCACAGCAGCCAGTGACAACCAGTCCACATGGCTGGGGACACTGGCATGGCCAGGAAGGTGGCGCTGCTCCTGTGGGGTGAGTGTCCTGGGCACGGGCCTGACACCCCTGGGATGGGGATGGGGAGGGGAGGGGGCACAGGGGGTTGCGGGGTCCCCTGAGGTCCCCAAGGCCAGAGCCCAGTGTGACCAGAGTTGTGGGGTGGCTGTGGGGACTTGAACCGAGGACAGGAAGAGGGGAACTGGGATGTGGGGACAGGGAGAGGGTGATGGAGATGTGGGGACAAGGATGTGACAGTGGAACCTTGGGGCTGGGGCAGCTGCGGGGTCAGGGACAGGGGACAAGTGGACAAGCACCATGTGTTTGGGACATGGTAACAGATGCCATTGGTATGGGATCATAGGCACAGGGACATGGGGATGTGGCTGTGGGACTGGTGGGGGTGACCTGAGCCAGCACAGGGACCCCATGCCTGAGCATAGGTTGGCCACCATGTCCATGTCCTTGAGTCATCTGTGCCACACCAGTGCCCCCATGGAGAACATTTCAGGACAGCCCCAGAACCCTGTACCCCGGGTGCTGCTGTCCTTGCAGGGTCATCCCCACCCAGCCCTGTCCCTTCCCCTTTCCAGCCCAGACCCTCGGCCTCGCTGGTGAGTCCTCAGGGGATGCCATGGCCCCACCCCTGTTGGGGAAGATGATTTATAAGGAAAGCCTTATAAATATGTTTGCCTGGCAAAAGATTTTGAGAATATAGAATCTATTAGCAAGGTTGAAATGAAAGCAAGCTTTGAGATACCTTAGTTACTGAACAACTAACAATGGTATGGCCGGCTGAAGGTAATCCCTTTTTGATGAAACAATACCCTCTGCTTGCAGACAGGTCCAAGGGTCAGAGCAGACGCTACTAGCTTGGCAAAAAGGGTCCAAAGAGTAGTTTTTAGGGTTTAAAATGTAACACAGTATGGCAATGTAATGATTCTTATAGGCTGTCTGTAAATGCTATAGGATTTGTATCTTGTGTTAGATTGGTTAGTAAGAATTAGAGTATTCAACACAGAAGAATATTTATTGTATTGTAATGGGAACCATTCGTTCATTCTGTTTTTACCACGCTCTTGCATTCATTCTCTTTACTCTTCCTTGCTCTCTCATTCTCTCTCTCTACCACTCTCTTTAGCTCTCTCTCTTTCAGGCCTGCTCTGAGCAGTGGCTGGCAGCTCCAAGCAGGACCCCTGCACCCACGCCCTCTGCAATAAACCACAAGTCCCAAGACCTGGCTTGAGAGATCTCTCCTCTCCGTCTGTCCAGACCGTCCTACCCCCTGCCACTCCTACAGACCCTGCTGTCCCCAGCCCTGCACTGGCCCTGGCAGGCTGGTGTCCGCTGTCACCTGCAGGCGTCCAGACCACCCAGCTCCTCGTGGAGCCCCCCTGGACGCCATTGGTGCTGTGGGACCGGATGACACTGACCTGCCAGGGCTCGGGGACCACTGGTGCCACCACCTGGTACAAGGACAGGTGGCGCTGGTGGCAGCAAGGATGCAACTGCCTCCTCGTCACCCTGAGTGGCACCTACTGGTGTGACAGACCTGGCACCAGGCTCAGCCCACCCATTAACATCTCAGATGGTGAGAGGGGTTTGGGTGTCCCCAGCCTGACACCCACCAGATCCCAATGGCTCTAGGTGGGCTCGGCTCCATGGGTCACCTCCTGTGTGTCTCTGCTCCGGGGACATCCCAGAGCATCCCAGTGTGTGGGAACCCTGTGTTGGAATTGGGGACCACTGGTGTGCTGGGTGTGACCCAGTGGGGGGATTCTGGTAACATGGGAACCCTCCATATCCCTGTGATGTGACAGGTCCCCTCTGTCCCACAGACCGGCTGGTGCTGCTGGTGCTGGCGCAGGTGCTGCTGGAGGGGGACACGGTGACACTGCGCTGCCAAAACTGGCAAGATAACCCAAACATCTCGGTGTCCTTCTATCACAAGGAGACAGAACTGGGGGTGTTCCCCAATGGGACCAAGCTGTCCCTGTCCCCTCTGCAGCTGAAACACAGCAGCCACTACAGCTGCGGAGGCCAGGTGGGATCCTGGGGGTGGCAGGAGTCAGCGCCGGTGACAGTGACAGTGCACGGTGAGCACCCCACAGCTGCCACCCCGATACCCCCACTGCCCTCTCCAGGGACTCGGGCCCACAAATCCCCCTCCCATCTGCTTTCCTGAGCTCTTCTCGGTGCCAGTGCTGGAGGGGCCCCCAAGCCCACCGAGGAGTCCCCCCTGACTCTCAGCTGCCTCGGCACCCCCAGCCCCCTGTGGCCCCGAGCCCCCCTCCTGTACGTGTTCTACCGGGACGGGCAGGTGGTAGGGAGCCCACAGGGGCCCCTGCAGCTTCTGGTGCCCGCCGTGGGGGTCTCCCACTTGGGGAATTACAGCTGCGAGGTGCGCTCCGAGGGGGGGGCCGTGCGGAAGAGCAGTGCCCGGCTCCGCGTCACGGTGCGCAGTGAGTGCGGGGATGGGCATGGGGAGCCCCCACAGCCTCCTCAGGTCCCCCATCACTGCCTGGGGACCCCATCCTTTACCGGGTCCCCTCACCCTTCCCTAGGCCCTCCCACCCCTTCCTGAGGTCTTCACACATTCCCCAAGTCACGCCATCCTCTCCCTGGGTCCCCATACCCTTCCTGGTGTCGCTTCTCTCTCTCTCCAGGTGTCCCCTCCCTGAACCTCCCATCCTGCCTTGGAGTCCCTTTCTAAGCCGCCCCCAATCTCTGTGCCTCCTCTCCCTCACTGGGGTCCCTCTGCCCCTCCCTTACACCTCCCGGGTCCCTCCCTGTCCCCTGGTGTCCCTCTCTCCCGCAGGGGTCCCACCCTTGTGGGTGTCCCTGTCGGTGCAGCCCCCTGTGGGATGAGTGGCACTGGGGGACCGCCTGGTGCTGAGCTGCATGGTGACTGCAGGGACAGGTTCCCTGTCCTTCTCCTGGCACTGAGAGGGCTCAGAGGAACTGCTGGGCATCAGTCCCTGCCTGGACCTGCATCACACTGGGGACAAGGACAGCGGCCGCTACCAGTGCCGGGTCAGTGATGGGAACAGCGTGGTCAAGAGCCTCTCATTGAACATCACTGTCCTGGGTGAGCGGGATCCTGGAGCTGAGGGTGATCCCACCCACAGCATCCCAATTCCACATATTCCCATTCCACCTCAACCCCCCCACACCATCCCCAACCCAGCCCAGGTCACAGTCCTCGCCTCTGGGTGTCACAGACCAGGGTGACTGGGACCGTCTGGGTCCAGGTATCCCCACCTAGGACATCCAAGCCATGCATCCCTAATCCCAGCTGGCACATCCCCCAGTCCACATCAGGTCACATTCACCCTATTGAGCGTGATCCTCCCAGGGCAGTGAGACCCTTCGGACTGGGATGATGCCCTGTTGTTGTGACTCATCAGACCCATGCCATCCCACCTACGACACTCCTTGCCCTCCACAGGGTGACAGCTACCACCACCTTTGGACACAGCATCCCTCATCCCACCCTCACCTCACCCTCATCCCATCCTCATCCCTCACCCACCACATGTCCCCATCCCTCACTCCATGATGACCCCCAACACCGTGGGGTCACTCTCCTTGCTGAAGGAGACCCTCTGTCTCCAGGTGCCACCATGCAGATCCTTTATCCCTCCTGTGGGTGCCAGCCCCTCCCCCTGGCTTCAGCCCTGCCTCTGTCCCCTCAGTGCCTGTGGCCAATGCCACCATCACCCTCAGTCCCCTGTCACACCAGGTGCGTGCAGGTGACCCTGTGACCCTGCGCTGCTCGGTGCAGGTGGGCTCAGCCCCTCTTACATTCACCTGGCTGCACAACAGGCAGGAGGTGGCCTGGGGTCCTCTCCTGGAGCTCAGGGACATCGATGTGGGACATTCGGGCACTCCAAAGAAGATCCTCCAACATCCCTGCACGGCCCCCCAGGAGCTCCCCAAACTCCAGGAGCTCCCAGTGCCACCCAGTGTTCCTCAAAGCCCACCAGGGATGCCCCTGGAGCCCAACCAAGACCCTCCAAATTCCTCCCAATTCTCCAGGACCACCAGCCTAGGTCACTGTGGGTTCAGTTTCCCTCAGCTCAGGGGCCCTGGGTGCTGCCGATCTCTGCTCCCACTCTGGGGGCTTCTCCTCACTCCAGGACCCCCATCCCCCCCATTGTCACCCACCTACACAGTGCCACCAGTGACAGCCCCCGATGACAGCCAGGAGCAGGAACAGGAACAGGAGGGTCCTGACGACATTCACAGCCACTGCTGGGGACAGAGGGGGACACACTGGGGGTCCTGAACACCCTGGTAACCCCGTGTGACCCGAGGGAGGGCAGGAAATGGGGGTGCTGGGGAAGGAGCTTGTAGGGCTCAGGTTTTTAGGAACTGAGGGTGGTCCCAAGGATTGGGGGGGTCCCAGAGGTGGGAGGGCTCAGGAGTGGGGTTCTCATGACTTTGGGGGTTCTTAGGGATTGGGCGGGTCCCAGTGGGTGGAGGGCCTCAGGGATGGTGGCATGCAGGGATCTGGGGTGCTGAGGATTTGGGGTCCCAGGGATTTGGGGTTCTGGGAATTTCACATTGCGAGGATTTGGGGTTCTAGGAATTTTAAGTTGCAGGGATTTGGAGTCGCAGTGATTTGGGGTCTCAGGGATTGAGGATCATGGGGATTTGGGGTCGCAGGGATTTGAGGTCACAGGGACTTGGAGTCCTGGTGATGCATCACGGCCCCTTCCCCGCTCCCTTAACTTTTGGGGTGCCTCAGGGTCCCCCCGGGGTGCTCCTGGGCTGGGGGGGCACCCGGGGGGTCCAGGACCAACCCCAACTCCCCAGACCTCATGTGGGGGGCCCCCCTGCCCGGGGGGGGGGGGGGGGGGGGGGGGTGCTCTGATGCCACCCAAAGCGCCATTGGTGCCACCTGTGGGATGATACATGG
Organism: Pyrgilauda ruficollis; assembly: GCF_017590135.1. Taxonomy (NCBI): domain Eukaryota; kingdom Metazoa; phylum Chordata; class Aves; order Passeriformes; family Passeridae; genus Pyrgilauda; species Pyrgilauda ruficollis. The sequence goes on along the minus strand of NW_024526233.1, from coordinate 27,657 downwards.
AGCCAGGGGGCACTCCAAAATCCCTCAAAACCCCCCAAACCCCCAAACCCCCTAAAATAGCCCCAAAACCCCGCAGGGGCCCTGGCTGAGCCTGAAATCTGCTATGTGCTGGATGCCATGCTCTTCCTCTACAGCCTCATCCTCATCGGCCTCTACGTCCGCCTCAGGGTGAGCCCCACGAACCCCCCTTTTTTTGGGGGGTCCCCAAACCTCCCCTCCTCCTCCTCCTCCTCCCCCCCCCCCCTTTTTTCCCCTTTTTCCCTTTTTTTTTTTTTCCTTTTTTTTTTTTTTTTTTTTTTTTTTTTTAATTTTTACTCTTTTCCCTTTTCCTTCATTTACTTTTACCATAGCAAAGGACAAATCAAATTTTGGGGGAAAGGTTGTGGGTTTTTTGTCTCTTGCAGCAATGATCAAGGGGGGGGTTTTGGGGTGCAGGGAGGGTTTGGGGGGGCTGTGGGGGATGGGGGTGTCCTGCTGTTCCCCCCCCATCCCCCCCAAATCCCCTTTCACTTTCTGTTCCCGGGCAGAAGGAGGAAAAGGCCTTTCATGCCATGAGTCACGCGGAGGAGTGGGGGCAGATTTTGGGGATTTTTGGGGGGGCAGGGGCTGTGCTGGGGAGGGGGCACATCCCTGGGGTTTGGGGGTTACCTCCGGAGCATTTACGGGCTGAGATCTGGGGTACTCACCCATTTATGTGCTGGGATTTGGGGTCCTCACCCATCTATGGGGTGAGATTTGGGGTGTCTCCCCATTTATGGGGTAAAATTTAGGGTGTTTGGGATTTGGGGTGTTCCCCCATGTCGCATTCCATTTTGTTTAAATGGTATGCCCTGTCTCACCCCTCCAAAATATATGGTATATCCTAAGCCTGTGGTCCTGCCCTGAACCATCCTGTATCTGTCATCCCATTGGCCCAATGTGATTCCGCGCCCACTTCAATTCCCCTCTTAAGCTGTGCTAGTGAAATCAGTGGCTCTCTTAGCCCTTCCTCTCTCTTAGCCTTTCCCCTCTCTTGCCCCTTCCCTCCCCTAGGCTTCCCCTCCTTCCCCATTCCCCCCTTTCCCTCAGTAACCATGCTGTTCCTGGGGATGGGACCCCAAATAAACCTTCATCTAATCAGCACCCTCAGAAGCCGTGTGGAGTCTCCTTACCTGCCTGCTGCTGCCAGCCAACTCCCAGCCTAGGGGGCCCTCCGGGGACTCCCCGGGGTGCCCCCACCGCAAAATGAACAACAACAAATGGCGCCCAACGCCTGGCAAGAGCACTGACAGCCCTGAGACAAAAATGGACTGTGCCAGCACAGCACAGATCCCCGCAGAACACCGCTTCCCCACCGCCCTCGGCACCGTGGGGTGGCCATGCGGGGCCGCAGCTGCGGCCCCAGGTGACCCCTCCACCACCGCGCAGAGGCCCCGGCCCACCACCACCATCCTGCCGCCGCCCCGGCCCACCGCTGCCAGCCCGCCACCATCAGCCCACCGCCCTGGCCCGCTGATGCCAGCCCACCGCCACCAGCCCACCGCCGCCCTGTCCCGCCGCCGCCGCGTGGAGCGCACCCGGCCCATGCCGCCAGCCCGCTGCTCCACGTGGTCGCCACGTGGCCGCTCGGAGCCACTGCTGCCGCTCGTCCGGAGCCGCCGCCGCATCAGGGCTGAGCCCACCGCCCCTGCCCGGAGGTGGCGGGGGGAGGGGGGCCGCAAAGCGGGCGGGCCGTGTGGATCGCCAAGCAAGTTCCCACATTCCTGCCCCCACATCCCCATCCCCAAAGTCATCCTACATCAGTCACAGTCCCACCAAGGTCCACTGTGGGTAACATGGACTGGCTCTGCTGGCCATGGGGACCTCAATGGACCCTGCAGCCCCCTGTGCCCCCTCCCTTCCCCATCCCCATCCCAGGGGTGTCAGGCCCGTGCCCAGGGCACTCACCTTGCAGGAGCAGTGCCACCTTCCTGGCCATCCCGGTGTCCCCAGCCATGAGCACTGGCTGTCACTCGCTGGCAGGGGTGGCCATCCCCTGGGTGGTGACTCTTTGGCCAAAGGGGAAGGAAGCGAGGTCAGGTCTTGCCCTCATGTGGAGGCGGCACCTGGTGTGGGCAGGGTGGCCACAAGCCAGGGGCAGGCTGTGGGCAGGGTGGGGGCAGCCTAAGGACAAGGCTGGGTGGCACACGTGGGACATGGAGTTGCCATGGGTGGGGGTTCAGTGCGTTTTGTGGAGGTAGGGATGGGTGTCCACGGGAATGGGGGGTCCCAGGAATGGTGTCTCTGGGAATGGGGGTCCTGAGGAGGGGGAGTCACTGGTAATGGGGGTCCCCAGGGCTGGGGGGACTCAGGGATGGAAGTCCCAGGGGAATGATGGCTAAAGTGATATGGGGTTACGGGATGGGGATGCTGGGGCTATGGGGGAATCAAGGTCCTGGAGGAAGGAGGGTTGTAGGGGATGGAATGTAGAAGAGGGTTCCTTGGGAATGGAGTCCTGGGCCATGGACATCCTGTACAATGTCAGTACTGGGATGGGGGTCCCAGGCAAGGTGGGACATAAGGAATGAGGTTCCCATGATTTGATTTCCAGATGAATGGGGGTCCCAGGGATGGGCAGTGTCTGGGTGGGCACAGGGGTCACAGCTCCTTCCCTGGGTGACTGAGATTTTGGGGTGACCCAGGGCCCAGCACAGCCCCCACAAGGTGCTGTTGGCCTGGGGGTCACCCCAGACAGATTCCGAGGTGCTCTGAGTCTGTGCCCCGTCATCTCCCAGGGGCTTTTTCCACTCTTTATTTTCATTTCCATCATTTTTCCCCTCAATTTCACAACCCCCCTGTTTGTGCCTTGATGATCCTGGGGAGCAGGTGAGCAGGGAACAGGTTGAGGGGACCCAGGGGAGGGGGAAAATGGGATGTGGGAATTGCAAGGAGGGCTGGGGAGGCTGTGGGGAATGGGGGTGTCAGGCTGTGCCCCCTCAACACTTTCTTTTTCCTGGACAAGAAGGAAGAGGTTTTTTGTGCTGTCACACGAGGGCAAGTTCTGTCCTGGGGGGCACATCCAGGGGGGTCCTGTACTGGGGGGATCCTGTCCCAGGGGGGAGACATGCTGGACAAGCGGGTCCTGTCCTAGAGGATGGAGGACCCAGGGGGTCCACACTTCTCCATTCTTGCACCTCCCCTGCAGGATTTGAGCCAGAAAGAGCAGCTGGGAAACGGAGCCCTGGGCAGGAAGGAGCCCTCAAACTCCTGATCCTTGAAGCCAGTGGCTATCCAAGGTGGGGCCCAGCCATGGCCCAGCCCCACTGCACAGGGATGGCCATTGGCCAGCCCTGCTCTGGCCAGCCCCAGGTGGCAGCCAGGATCTGAGGGTCCCCCCAGGTGGCTTGACTTTGATTCTGGCAGCTTCAGAGCTGCTGCAGAGGTGAGAATTCTGTGGGAAAAAAGGCCTGCCTGTGGTTTGCTCAGCCCTGCAGGAAGCACAAAACCCAAAGGGAGCCCAAGCAGTGGCTCTGTCAGGGCCTTTGATGGTTTTCAGAGCAGGGCAGCGGCAGCTGTGAGGGAACCCGTCTGGAAATGCAGCAATTGATCATTTGTCCCTTTGCCTAAGGGACTGAGAAAACCACAAAACAACTGCAAATCCCACAACAATCTGCTCAGGAACCTGACCTGGACCCTCCTCCTCCTCCCTGCCATGCCATGGATGGACAGTGGCCGGGTGCCCCACACTCACCACAGCCGCTCTCTCACTGCCCTCTGCACCTGGATGGGGAGAGAAAATTGAACAAAAGTTTCTTGGGTTGAGACAAGGACCAGAGATCATTCATCAAATCCTGCCATGGGTGAAACTACCTTGAAATTCGAGATATGAATTGAATTTATTGCTGACAAAATCAGAGCAGGATAAACAAACCCTGCAATACACCCTCCCCCTCTTATGAATAACTGTGTAGTCATTCGCTTTCACTATTATATTGATTTTTGCAAATTATTTTGATACAATACCATTTGTAATCTCTTTTATCTGTTTTAGATACACCTCAGTTTGTCAGCCTTTTTACCCTAACCCCTGTGTAGAATATATATTTTAGTGTGGTAAATATAGTATAGATTAGGCTCTCCCAAAATATCAAGATGGAGCATATGTGCTGTGTATTATAACATTAACTGTTGCAGAAGTAGCTAATGCCTTTATTTGTGTAACTAAGTGACAATGGTGAGAATAACTCAGATAATTTTGTGAAGTTACTAATGTTGATTTAATGTGCTGCTGGAGGATCTTATCCTTTTATTTGTGATTGGATAATTGAGTGAACATAACATGTATGATAAGATAACATTGAAAAGAAGCAAGTAAATAAACATCAAAAGAAAGACTGCAAAGAGAATTTTACCACTGGCCCTTCAGTTATCAAGGAATGTCAGAGCACATAACAGGAGGGCCCTGTGAAGACATAAAACACATGAATTTTATTTGCAATACGGCTTGTAATTCATGAAAGTGTATCAAGGGTCAAACCAAGCAAAAGGATTCCCACAACATGTAAACTGGAAAGAATGTTCGGATATGTATAACCCTCCTGAGTAGGTATTTAACCAATACAATGAAAAGGTATGTAAGAACAATTGTTGTAGTTAACCATGTGCCTCTGGCAGATGCCAAGCACCTAGCACCCTGTTTACTGTCCCTTTTATCCCTTATTAAACATTTACAAATTTTAACAAGTGAGGCTTGTTTCTCACACACTTTAACCAAAAAGCTGCATTTTGGAAAAAACGTCTTGTGCCACCCCTGGCACTGGGAGGGGAAAGGATGAGCCCCGTGGGGTGCTGTGAAGAAGAAGAAAGGGACCCCGGAGGGGAATCGATGCCCCTCAGTGCTGCCAGTGCCCCCCAGTGTCACAGCACGTCATCGTAGTCACAGGGGTCCCGCTGTCCCTCGTAGGGTCCCGACAGCTCTGCATTGGTCACTTGTGGATCCCGAGGTGGGGCAGGGCCAGGGTACAACTGTGGGTGTCCTGAGAGTGACACCGGTTGTGGGGACCTGAGTGGGGGGTGACACCCGTGGGTAAAGTGTCTTTGTCCCCACCCCCACTCACCCCCTGCCCACTCGGTGCCCACAATGTGGGGGTCCAGCACTGCCCCCTCCTCCAGGGGAGTCCTGTGGGAATAAGGGGGGGTCTGGAGGGTGTCTGGGGAGGGGGAAAGGGGAGTCCTGGCCTGAGACTCCCTCTCACCTGTCCTGGGGCTCCCTGGCAGCTGCAAAGAAAAGGGGAGGGGGTGACCGTGGGGACCCCGGGACCCCTGAACGTACCTGGGACCTCATCAGATTCAACCACCCCAAATCCCCACTGCAGCCCTGATTACAACCCCACACTGTATCCCTGATCTCTGCCCCCACTCTGGGTGCTTCCCCTCACTCCAGGACCCCCCTTGCCCCCCACTGTTACCCACCCCAGCGGTGCCACCAGTGACAGCCCCCGATGACAGCCAGGAGCAGGAGAAGGAACAGGAGGGTCCTGCCAACATTCACAGCCACTGCTGGGAACAGAGGGGGACACACCGGGGTCACCATGAGCCCCGGGGGTCCTGAATACCCCGATGACCCCATATGACCCACCTGTGACCCAGAGTGAGCCAGGTGTCACCTCCAGGGCCAGCTCTGGGCTGAGTGCCCGGAACACGCGGTGCCCATCCTGTCCCAGCTGGTTGGTGGCCACGCACTGGTAGGTGCCCGAATGTCCCACACTGATGTCCCCAAGTTCCAGGAGGGGACCTCGGGCCACCTCCTGCCCATTGTGCAGCCAGGTGAAGGTGACAGGGTCTGAGCCCACCTGCACCAAGCAGCGCAGGGTCACGGGGTCACCTGCATGCACCTGGTGTGCCAGGGGACTGAGGGTGATGGTGGCATTGGCCACGGGCACTGTGGGGACACAGACAGGGCTGAGGCCACAGGGAGGAGCTGGCAGCTGGCAGGCAGGAGGATAGGGACGGGGGCGATGAGTGAAATGGGGATGTTGGGGATGAGGTCACACCGTGGAGGGGTGAGGGGACAAGGGGAGTGGTAGAAGGACACAAGAAAGAAGTCTGGGGGACATGCACATACCCAGGCAGTCCTGTCCCAGCTGGTTGGTGGCCACGCACTGGTAGGTGCCCGAATGTCCCACACTGATGTCCCCAAGTTCCAGGAGGGGACCTCGGGCCACCTCCTGCCCATTGTGCAGCCAGGTGAAGGTGACAGGGTCTGAGCCCACCTGCACCAAGCAGCGCAGGGTCACGGGCTCACCTGCACCTGCATGCACCTGGTCTGCCAGGGGACTGAGGGTGATGGTGGCATTGGCCACGGGCACTGTGGGGACACAGACAGGGCTGAGGCCACAGGGAGGAGCTGGCAGCTGGCAGGCAGGAGGATAGGGACGGGGGCGATGAGTGAAATGGGGATGTTGGGGATGAGGTCACACCGTGGAGGGGTGAGGGGACAAGGGGAGTGGTAGAAGGACACAAGAAAGAAGTCTGGGGGACATGCACATACCCAGGCAGGGGACCCGAGGGGTCTCTGGGGGCTCCCCATGGCCATCCCCGCACTCACTGCGCACCGTGATGTGGAGCCGGGCGCTGCTCTTCCATATGGACCCCCCTTAGAGTGCACCTGGCAGCTGTAATTCCTCGAGTGGGAGACTCCCATAGCAGGCACCAGCAGCTGTGGGGACCCCTACGGGCCCCCCACCACCTGCCCATCCCGGTAGAACATGTGCAGGAGGGGGGCTCAGGGCCACAGGGGGCTGGGGGTGCTGAGGCAGCTGAAAGTCAGGGGGGACCCCTCAATGGGCTCGGGGAAACCCTCCAGCACTGGCAGAGGGAAGAGCTCAGGGAAGGAGAGGGGAGGTGAGGATTGTGACTCTCAGTCCGCTGGGATGTGGCTTTGGGGTGTCAGGAGATTGGAGTTCTAGCCATAGGGGGTGCTCACCATGCCCTGTCACTGTCACTGTCACAGCTGCTGACCGTAATGGCCAGGACTTCACCCAGGCCTCACAGCAGTAGCGGCCACTGTGGTTCAGCTGCAGAGGGGACAGGGACAGCTCGGTGGTATTGACAGACTCCGTCAGATTATTCTCATCCTGGTAAAATCGCACCCTGGTGACCATGATGTTCCACCAGCCCCGGCAGCGCAGTGTCACTGTGTCCCCCTCCAGCAGTGCCCCTGCTGGCACCTGCAGCACCAGCTCATCTGTGGGACAGGAGGGTCCCTTCTCACTGAGTGGCTCAGGACAGGTCCGAGGCATGTCCCCCTGGCACCGGGGACATCTGGGTGCACTGGGGTGCACTGGGATGTCCCTGTCTCTTGTGCAGAGGCTCTCACCACACGAGGGGTGTGAGGCCGCCCACGGTGTGGAGCACACCCAGAACTGTCAGGGGCCACCCTGATTGCTTAAGATCCCAACTCACCGTCTAGGACTGTCACAGGGGGGCTGAGCCCAGTGCCGGGTCTGTCACACATGTAGGTGCCACTCTCGGTGACAACAAGTATGTCACGTCTCTGCCGCCCCCAGTGCTGCCCATCCTTGTACCAGGTGGTGGCACCAGCTCTCCCCAAGCCCTGGCAGGTCAGTGTCACCCGGTCCCACAGCACCGCTGGCCTCCAGGGGGGCTCCACGAGGAGCTGGGTGATCTGGGCGCCTGCGGGTGACAGGGGACACCAGCCTGCCAGGGCCACCTTCGGTCTGGGGACAGCAGGGTGGGGACATGGCATCCCCCGAGGACTCACCAGTGAGGCCGAGGGTCTGGGCTGGAAGGGAGAAGGGACAGGGCTGGGTGGAGGTGGCACCACAGGGACAGAGGCACAGGGACATGGGGTGTGGGGCTGTCCCCAAACTGTCCTTGTGTGCCATGGACTCCTTGGGGACAGAGACAATGCATCCACCCCCATGCTCAGGCAGGATGCAGGGTCACTGTGGCCACCCCTGAACTGGGGACTCCATGGCCACCCCGTGCTGGAACAGGTCACCCCCACCAGCCCCACGATGCCTCCCCAAATCCTTGTCCCGCCATTTTTGTCCCCCTTCCCCTGTCCTCACAGCAACCCCACAACCCCGGTCACTTCATGCTTTGTTTCTGCTGGCATTGGGGACCTCAGGAGACTCCACAGCCCCCCTGTGCCCCCTCCCCTCCCCATCCCAGGGCTGTCAGGCCCATGCCCGGGGAACTCACCCCACAGGAGCAGCGCCACCTTCCCGGCCATCCCGGTGTCCCCAGCCATGAGGACTGGCTGTCACTCGCTGCCAGGGGTGGCTGTCCCTTCGCTGGTGGCTCTTTCGTCAAAGGGGCAGGAAGAGAGGTCAGGTCTCATCCCCATGCGTAGGTGGCCCTTGATGGGGGCAGGGCGGCCACAAGCTGGGGACAGGCTGTGGGCAGGGTGGGGACAGGATGGGGACAAGTTTGGGTGGCTCATGGTAGGACATGGGGTTGCCATGGGTGGGGGTTCGGTGGGATTTTAGGAGCCAGGGATGGGTGCCTGGCAATGGGGGCTCCTGAAGAGGGGGAGTAACCAGGGATGGGGATGCCATGGGTATGGGGGTCCCCAGGGCTGGGGAGATTCAGAGATGGGAGTGCCAAGGGGACGTGCGCTCCAGGGATTTGGGGTCATGGGATGGGGATGCTGAGGATATGGGGGGGTTCCGTGGGAATGGGGTCCTGGGCCATGGAGATCCTTGGGAATGTCAGTACTGGGATGGGGGTCCCAGGGATGGGGGGATATAAGCAATGGGGTTCCCATGGTTGGGGTCCCTGGGGAATGGGGGTGGCAGGGATGGGCAGTGGCTGGATGGGCCCTTGGGTCTCAGCTCCTTCCCTGGGTGTTTCAGATTTTGTGGTGACCCAGAGCCCAGCAAAGTCCCCCCAGGGTGCTAGTGATTTGGGAGGGTCATCCCCGGAAGATTCTTGAGGGTCTGGGTTTATGTCCCCCATCCCCAAGGGGCTTTTTCCTTTCTTCATTTCTATTTCCATCATTTTTTCCCTCAATTTCACAACCCCCCTGTTTGTGCCTTGATGATCCTGGGGAGCAGGTGAGCAGGGAACAGGCTGGGGGAAGCCCAGAGTGGGGGAAGCAGTGGTGAGGGGTCTGCAGGGAGGGATGGGCAGGCTGTGGGGGATGGGGTGTCAAGCTGTGCCCCCCAACACTTTCTCTCTCCTTCAGCAGAAGGAAGTGGCCTTTTGTGCTGAGTGTCACACAGGTGGGCGGGTTCTGTCCTGAGGGGGCACATCCAGGGGGGTCCTATCCTGGGGGATGGCAGATCCCAGCAGGTCCAGAATTCTCCATTCTTGCTCCTCCCCAGCAGGATTTGAGCCAGCAAGAGCAGCTGGGGAATGGAGCCCTGGGCAGGAAGGAGCCCCCAAACTCCTGATCCTTAAAGCCAGTGGCCATCCAAGGTGGGGCCCAGCCACGGCCCAGCCCCAGCACTGCTCTGGCCAGACCCAGGTGGCAGCAAGGACCTGAGGGTCCCCCCTGCCCCCTTGGCTTTGATTCTGGCAGCTTTAGAGCTACTGCAGAGGTGAGAATTCTGTGGTAGAAAAAACCCTGCCTGTGGTTTGCTCAGCCCTGCAGGAAGCACAAAACCCAAAGGGAGCCCAAGCAGTGGCTCTGCGAGGGCCTTTGATGGTTTTCAGAGCAGGGCTGGCTGGAAACCCCCCCTGCAAGGGCAGCTGTGGGGGAACCAGTCCGGAAATGCAGCAATTGATCATTTTTTCCTCTTCGTAAGGGACTGAGAGAACCACAAAAACCCTGCAAAGACATCAACAATCTGCTCAACAACCCAACTTTGACCCTCCTTCTTGAACAAAACCTGCAGCCTTCTAGAACCTCATGGAAAGAATGTTTGGGTTCTGGATATGGCCACCAGACAAGAGGGAAAAGTGTGGAAATACCGAGCAGTGACTCTGCCACGCGGCCATGGTGGGGCTGTGGAGAGTGACCCTGTCTGGATTCCAGGTGTCCCCAAAGCTGCTCCATACCTGCCCTCCTCACCTGAGTGAAAGGATGAGCGTTTGCAGGAATTGTGGTGTAAAGCCACCAGAGAGGCTTTTATGGACCCAAGATGTGCCTGGCGTCAGGCGCTGCCTTCCATCCATTTGGGATCATGGAGAGAGGTCACAGGTGTTGTGCAGGGCACGTGCCTGGACTCGGACACTGCTATGCTGCCACTGGGCACTAGGATCCAACCTGCTGCCTTCGAGGCTTCTGCCCGCTGCCGGTGGTGGTGGCAGGACCAAGTGGTGCCCGTGAGTTTGCAAAAGGAGCAATTTCTCCTCCTCCCTCTGGTCTGAGGCCACCATGGTCCCTGAGGGGATCGAGCTCGACCGGGGCGTCCCCTGCTGGCCGGGAGTGCTCCCTGCAGCGCCCCCTGCTGGCCGGGAGTGCTCCCTGCAGCTCCCCCTGCTGGCTGGGAGTGCTCCCTGCAGCGCCCCCTGCTGGCTGGGAGTGCTCCCTGCAGCGCCCCCTGCCGGCCGGGAGTGCTCCCTGCAGCTCCCCCTGCTGGCTGGGAGTGCTCCCTGCAGCTCCCCCTGCTGGCCACAAGTGCTCCCTGCAGCGCCCCCTGCTGGCCACAGTTATAACTGCCATAAAATAAACAGCGCTGAGCAGGAGGGAAAGTTCTGGGTTTGTGTTGTTTGCTCTGTTCTGGTTTATAAATTTCCTAGGAAAGAGCTGTTATTCTTTTTCCTACACTTCCACCTGGAAGCCCCATAATTTTTGAAATTAAAAAAGTTTTTGTCACGGGTCTTCTTTCTATTCCAGAACTTTCCCACTTTCTTTGACAGATATTTCTCATTTAAACGAGTTGCCAACTCCTGGGTTCCAGTACGGATGGGACAGACACCCCAAGAGGAGACAGGATCAGGGACTTGGCCACCTCATGCTCTGCCTTTAAAGCCAGGTGGGCCACCAAGGGCCCTCTCCCCAGGTGACAGTTCTGGTCACCCGGCCACTCAAGAGCTGGTTTGGTAGACCATCACACTGTCCCCACTGTACCACGGCTGACAGACTGATGGATAGATGGGGCCCTGTCTCACGAAAAGCAAGGCCTGACACACACCTGCCACACACAGGTGTTCCAAAATGTCTCCAGACATCAACCTTTTCCTGTCTCTGACATCCCATCCTGTGCCATGGCCTGATCCCAACTGCCCTGGAAAAGGGTGATGCTCTGGCACCCCCACAGGGCCTTGGTGACATTCTTGTGTGGGGAACATGGCAGAGGAGGGGTTTGGGACAGGGGACAAAAGAATCAAGAGCCTCCTGAAGGCCACTTTGGCCATTGGAGCAGTGAAGGTCCAGGGCCCTGCCAGGTTCCTCTGGTGGAGAAAACGTGCTGGGGGAAATGTCTGCGGTTTGTTCCTTGTTAGGGGCTTTCTCAGGAAATCATTCCTTTTGTGACCATTTGGACACTGAACCTTGTTGCTGTTGCTGTTGGTTTTATTCTGTCTCATTGCTGTTTCAGGAAATTGTTCTTCTCTCAGCCCTTTGGGATCTTTGTGCCTCCACAGGGAGGGAGAGGGGCAGTTTTTTAGTGGCAGCACACACACATGTGGGTGCCCATGGGTGGGGACTCCCAGTGCCACCAGTTCCCCCCAGTGTCACAGCACATTCCTGTCGATGTCACCGGGTTCCTGTGATTGCTCTTGGGGTCCCCGTAGCTCCGCGTAGGTCACCTGAGGATCCTCGAATGTGGTGGCACGGGGGGACACTGCGAGAGACACGGGCTGTGAGATCTGGGTAGGGTGACACTTGTGGGTGTCACGTTCCTCTGTGTGTGTGCCCCTGTACTCACCCCCTGTCCTCTTGGTGACCACGACGTGAGTGTACAGCTCCTCCCTGTTGCAGTGTGTTGTTATGGTGTGCCTCAGTTTCCCCTGTTCTTCCCCTGAACTTTTCTTCCCCAGGTACGAATAGCAACTCTGGGGAGAAAAGACCACAGGTGCCGCTATTTGGTCAGCAGCAGGAACCAGGCAAGCCAAGGCAGTCCCGTTCAGTAATATTGGTAACCTCCAATACTCCCCCTCCTCTGGGGGAACTGGGGGGTCCAGGGTGGGGACCCTGAGGGAATAAAGCGGATGTGTGGGAGGGAGTGGGAGGTCTTGGTGTTGGGCTAAAAGGGGAGAGTGTGGTTTGAGCCCCCCACTCACATTTCCTGCTGCTTCCTGGCAACTGCAGAGGAAAGAGTGGAAGGGTGACTGTGGGGTCCTCAAAGCCCTGACCCCTCTCAGGATTCCTGAACCCCCACAGAACCCTCCATTTCCCTCAGGACCCCCCAAGCAACCCTGAAGCCCCCTAGAATTTATGAACATCTCAAGTGCCCCCAACCAAGTCAGCCTCAAGAACCCAAAGCCCAGCAAAAACAGAGACACCCCCAAGTGCCCCCAGGGCCTCTGAAAGAACTCCCAAAATCCCTGAAGGATACTCCAGCACCTCCCCAAACCCTACAGGACCCCCTGCCAAGGTCACAATTCTGGAGCTGTGGGTGCTGCCCTATTGTTCCCCAGATCTAGGGGCCTCTGCAGCTCCCTGGGACCCCTGTGCCCCCATTGTCACCCACCCAAACGGTGCCACTTGTGCCAGGCCACAATGACACCCACAAGCAGGAGCAGGAACAAAAGGGCCCCACCGACCCCTGCGGCCACTGCAAGAAACAGAGGGGGACACATCAAGGTCACCCATCACCCCAGGGGTCCTGCACCTTCCAGTGACCCTGTGTGACCCCACCTGTGTCCCTCTGTGTCCCTGTGTCCCATGGTGGCACCTCCAGGACACTGGGTGTCCTGGATTAGGGCAAATCTGGGAGAAAACCTCCAAAGGGGGCTCCCCCAGAAAGCAAACCTACACAGCCCCTTCCCGCCCCCCCCCCCTCCCCAGTTTGGGAACGATTCCTCAGAGAGAAGTGGAAAGAACTTGTTTATTTAACAAGCAAAACACCCCCAGCACACAAAATGAACAATACCAGATGACAACACTTTCACAGATCTGAAAAGGATGACAAATTCAGAAAGTCTTTCCTGGGAGTGGTCCCTCTGTTGTTGCTCCCTCTGGTGCTGGAGATAGCTGCTGCATCCACAAGATGTAAACTCTCGGTGTTTCCCAGGTCCCAGTCCGGAGCAGGTTTGAATAATTCCAAAAAAAGAAGAAAAAAACAGTCCAGGAAAAAATCTGGATTACTTAGTTAAACTAACTAACACGAGCAAAAAGCAAAAACAGAGCAAGAACAAAACAAGAGTGAAGCAAAAGCAAGAGTAAAGTAAAGCAGCAAAAAGCAAAGCAAAAAGCAAAAGCCTCACTATGTACTTCCCCATCTCTCTGTCCCGCCAACCGTGGGGGAGCAGGCTGATAACAAACCAAAACAAACTTTGCTCTTTAGAGCCAGTCCCGAAGGCACAGTACATAATATCCAGCATTAACAGAACACACGATTAAAAATACAAACATCATAACCTCACCCTAAGGTGAGGATCACACTGGGGGTGATGGTGGCATTGGCCATGGGCACTGTGGGGACACAGGGCTGAGGCCACAGGGAGGAGCTGGCAGCTGGTGTGCTGGGATAGGGATGGGAGGGGATGGCAGGGATGGGGGATGTCCGGTATGGGGTCACATCAGGGAGGGGGGAGGGGACAAGGGGAGTGATGGTAAGACCCGGGAAAGGTGTCTGGGGGATATGGAGGTACCCAGGCAAGGAACCCAAGGGGTCTCTGGGGGCTCCCTGTGCCCATCCCCGCACTCACTGCGCACCGTGACGCAGAGCCGGGCGCTGCTCTTCCGCATGGTCCCCCCTCGGAGCGCACCTGGCAGCTGTAATTCCCTGAGTGGGAGACCCCCACGGCGGGCACCAGCAGCTGCAGGGACCCCTGCTGGCCCCCACCACCTGTCCATCCCGGTAGAACATGTGTAGGAAGGGGGCTCGGGGCTGCAGGGGGCTGGGGGTGCTGAGGCGGCTGAGAGTCAGGGGGAACCCCTCAGTGGGCTCGGGGGACCCTCCAGCACCAGCACCAGGAAGAGCTCATGGTAGGAGAGGGGAGGTGAGGATTGTGACTCTGAGCCAGCTGGGAAGTGGCTTTGGAGAAGTCAGGATATTGGAGTTCCAGCCATAGGGGGTGTTCACCGTGCACTGTCACTGTCACTGCTGCTGACTGTGATGGCCAGTGTTAGGGATATGATAGAAACTCGTGCCAATGGATTATAGATATATGTATCAAACATGCTGTTAAAGGGGGACCAGGGTTTAATCCTAGAGTGACACCTTGGCTGGCTGACAAGGGTGGAACTCTGCATTAACATATGAAGGAAACTCGGCTGCACAGGAGATGGTCGTTCATGGTGGCATGTACCCCAGGACGCCCATGAACCAGGGCCATCAACACTTTCCACCTGAATACAGGATTCCAGGAATCAGAGGAGGAACATTTGTATCTTCGCGGACGAGGTTTTGTGCAGCTTTGAGTGAAGAAAGAAACCAACGTGAATATGATACACTTTGAAAGGAGACAAAAGGATATGCCGTGGACAAGAAAAAGAGTATAAGAACTGTCCCTGTGAAGCAGCAAGTATGGACAAAGAGGGGTTCGGTGCGATAGAGGCCAGATCTGCATCCACCCAGCCTGTATCCCCAGGGTCTGCACTGTCATTTTTTTTACTGGTGGCTGTCAGGACTGTAACACGAATAAATTTTTTTTTGTTTTTATTTCGATTGGGTCAATTTTTATTTTCACCTATAACACCAGGAACCCACCCAGCCCCCGCAGCTGTAGCTGTGATGCAGCTGCAGGGGGGACAGGGACAGCTCGCTTCCCCCTGAGGGATCCCCCAGATCCTTCACGTCCTGGTAAAATCACACCTTGGTGACCATGCTGTTCCACCAGCCCCAGCAGCGCAGTCCCACCATGACCCCCTCCAGCAGTGCCCGTGCTGGCGCCTGCAGCACCAGCTCATCTATGGGACAGGAGGGTCCCATCTCACTGAGTGGCTCGAGACAGGTCCGAGGTGGGTGCCCCTGGCACTGAGGACATCTGGGTGCACTGGGATGCACTGGGATGTCCCTGTATGCAGGGCACAGGCCCTCACCACATGAGAGGTGTGAGGCCAACCATGGAGTGGAGCCCACCCAGAACTGTCAGGGGTCACCCAGATCATTTACAATCCCCCCTCACCATCTAAGACTGTTGTGGGGGGGCTGAGCCCACTGCCAGGTCTGTCACTCATGTTGGTGCCACTCTCAGTCACAGTGAAGTGGTCAGGTCCCTGCTGCCACAAGCGCTGCCTGTCCCTGTACCAGGTGGTATCACCGGCGGTCCCCGAGCCCTGGCAGGTCAGTGTCACAGTGTCACCCGGTCCCACAGCACCGCTGGCCTCCAGGGGGGCTCCACGAGGAGCTGGGTGGTCTGGGCACCTGCAGGTGACAGGGGACAGCAGCCTGCCAGGGCCAGCGCGGGGTTGGGGACAGCGGGACAGGGACATGGCATCCCATGGGGACTCACCAGCAAGGCCGAGGGTCTGGGCTGGAAGGGAGAAGGGACAGGGCTGGGTGGGGGTGGCACCGCAGGGACAGAGGCACCCAAGGTACAAGGTGTGGGGGCTGTACCCAAACTGCCCCCATGGGGACAGCAGTTCTTGTGGGAAAGTGTGTCTGGGTGGTCCGTAAAAGATTTGGAGGGCCGGGGGATATGTCTGTGTCACAGTCACACAGACATGGCCCCCTGTGCCCCCTCTGCACTGGTGTCTGCCCCACTGGGGCCCATTCCAGGGGTGTCAGGTCTGTGCCCGGGACACTCACCCCACAGGAGCAGCGCCACCTTCCCGGCCATCCTGGTGTCCCCAGCCATGAGGACTGGCTGTCACTCGCTGCTGTGGCCACCGCTCCCCTGGCTGGCGGCTCTTCGGATGAAGGGGAAGGAAGTGAGGCCAGATCTTGTCCCCACATGTTGGTGGCCCTTGGTGGGGACCGGGTGGCCACAAGCTGGGGACCGGATGGGGACAAGGCAGGGTGGTGAAAAGTGGGACATGGGCTTCCCAGGAGTGGGGGGCTCAGAGGGTTTTGGGAGTCAAGGATAATTGTTCATGGGAATGGGGGTGCCAAGAGCTGGAGGGACTCAGGGATGGGAGTTCCAGAGGAACGTGGGCTCCAGGGATTTGGGGTCATGGCATGGGTGTGCCAAGGATGGGGTGCAGGGGATATGGGGGGGTCCCATGGGAATGGGGGTCCTGGGAGAAGCAAGGCTCTGGGGGAAGGGAGATTGCAGGGGTTGGAATGAACAGGAGAAGGTTCCTTCAATGCGGAGAGAGTTCCTTGGGAAAAGGGTCCTGTCCTGGGCCATGGAGATCTTGGGAAATATCAGTACTTGGATGGGAGTCCCAGGCAGAGGGGGACATAAGGAATGGGGGTCCTGGGGAACAACAACATGGTTGTTGTCTCATTGGCACATCCTGGGGCAATGCTGGGCCCTGTGTCACCCTAAAATCTGAGGCATCCAGGGAAGGAAGCTGTGACTCCTGTGCCAACCCAGACACTGCCCATCCCTGGCACCCCCTTTGCTCTGGGAACCCAGCCATGGGATCCCCATTCTTTCCGTCCCCCTCTCCCTGGGACCCCCATCCCAGGACTGACATTTCCCAAGACCACTATGGCCCAGGAACCCATTCCCAAGGAACCCTCTCCTTCCCCTAGAACCTTGGTTGTTCCAAGGTTCCCATTCCCCCGGCACCTTCAGCCCTAAGACCTCCATCCCATGACCCCAAATCCCTGGAGCCCACATTCCCCTGGCACTCCCATCCCTCAGTCCCCCCACCTCTGGGGACCCCCATTCCCAGTGACTCCCCCTCTTCAGGATGCCCATTCCCTGGGACCCCCCATTCCCCTGGACACCCATCCCTGCCTCCCCAAACCCACCAAGCCCCCCACTCCTGGGAACCCCATGTACCAGTGTGCACCACCCAGCCTTATCCCCAGCCTGTCCCCACCATGCCCACAGCCTGTGCCCAGCCTGTGGCCACCCTGCCCACACCAGATGCCAACTACACATGAGGATGAGACCTGACCTCGGCCCCTTCCCCTTCATCCAAAGAGCAACCACCCAGGTGACAGCCACTCCCGGCAGCGAGTGACAGCCAGTCCACATGGCTGGGGACACTGGGATGGCCGGGAAGGCGGCGCTGCTCCTGTGGGGTGAGTGCCCCGGGCATGGGCCTGACAGCCCGGGGATGGGGAGGGGAGGGGGGAAAGGAGGGCTGCAAGGTTGTCTGAGGTCCCCAATGCCAGCAGGGCATGGAACCCAGTGTGACCAGAGCTGTGGGATGGCTTTGGGGACAAGAACAGTAGAATTGGGATGTGGAGACAGGAACAGGGGGATGGAGATGTGGGGACAAGGATGTGACAGTGGAACCTTGGGGCTGGGGCAGCTGCGGGGACAGAGACACAGGGATGCAGGGACAGGGACAAAGGGACAAGGAACACGTGTTTCAGACATGGAGACAGGTGCCAACGGAGTGGGACCATGGGTACAAGGTCATGGGGATGTGGCTGTGGGGCTGGCAGGGGTGACCTGAGCCAGCACAGGGTCCCCATGCCTGAGCATGGGTTGGCTGCTGTGTCCCTGTCCTTGAGATATCTGTGCCACACCCGTGCCCCAACGCAGACCTTTTGGGGACAGCACCCACACCCCACCCCAGTCCTTCTGTCCCCACAGTGCCACCCCCACCCAGCCCTGTCCCTTCTCCCTTTCAGCCCAGACCCTCGGCCTCACTGGTGAGTCCTCGGGGGATGCCATGTCCCTGCCCCGCTGTCCCCAGCCCCACACTGGCCCTGGCAGGCTGGTGTCTCCTGTCACCTGCAGGTGCCCAGACCACCCAGATCCTTGTGGAGCCCCCCTGGAGGCTGGCAGTGCTGTGGGACCAGGTGACACTGACCTGCCAGGGATCCTGTGTCACCACCTGGTACAAGGATGGGCAGCACTGGTGGCAGAAGGGACGCAAGCGCCTCACTGTCACTGGCAAAGGCACCTACAACTGTGACAGACCTGGCAGTGGGCTCAGCCACCCGTGACTGTCTCAAACGGTGAGGGGGTTTGGGTGTTCCCAACCTGGTGCCTGTGGGGACCCTGATGGCTCTGGGTGGGCTCCACTCCATGGGTCACCTCCTGTGTGACCAGAGCCCGTCCCCTGCTCTAGTGACATCCCAGAGCATCCCAATACAAGACCTCTCTCACAATGGGTGGTCCCTGGTACCTCCGGGTGCCATCACCACCCTGCTGATGCCCCTGGTGTGACAGGTCCCCTCTGTCCCCCAGACCAGGTGCTTTGGCAGGTGCCAGCACAGGCACTGCTGGAGGGGGACATGGTGACACTGCGCTGTTGGTGGAGGCAGAACAAACTGCTCTCAAGTGTGTACTTCTACCATGAAGAGGAGCAACTGAAGGAGCCCCATGTTGGGACCGAGCTGTCCCTGTCCACCCTGCAGCTGAACCACAGCGGCTGCTACAGCTGTGAGGGCTGGGTGGAGTCATAGTGGATGGAGTCAGAGCTGGTGACAGTGACAGTGCACGGTGAGTGCAGAGATGGGGACAGTGAAGCCTGACATCCTCCAAGGGTTTTGTCACCAGGGAGAGCGGGACCCCTGGGGTGATGGGTGACCTTGATGTGTCCCCCTCTGTTTCTTGCAGTGGCTGGAGGGGTTGGAGGGGCCCTTTTGTTCCTGCTCCTGCTCATGGGTGTCATTGTGGCCTGGCACCGGTGGCACCACGTGGGTGGGTGACAATGGGGGGACTGGGGACCCAGGGAGATGTAGAGGCTCCCAGAGTTGGGGAACTGTAGGGCAGCACCCACAGCCCCAGAACTATGACCTCAGCTGAGGGTCCTGTAGGGTGTGGGGAGGTGATGGGGGATACTGCAGGGATGCTGGGGGTTCTTTCAGGGGACCTGAGGGTGTCTCTGTTTTTGCTGGGCTTTGGGATCTTGAGGCTGATTTGGCCAGGGGCGCTGGGGAGATTCATGAATTCTGGGGGGCTTCAGGGATGCTTTGGGGTCGTGTGGGAAATGGAGGGTTCTGTGGGGGTTCAGGAATCCTGAGAGGGGTCAGGGCCTTCGAACTCCACAGTCACCCCTCCACTCTTTTCTCTGCAGCTGCCAGGAAGCAGCAGAAAAGGTGAGTGGGGGGCTCAAACCACACTCTCCCCTTTTACCCCATCCACCAAGACCTCCCATTCCCTCCCGTACATCCCCTTTATTCCCTCAGAGCCCCCCTCCCATATTCCCCGCCCCCCCCACAAAGGTTGCGGAGGTGCTGTACATCCACATTGTGGCCAGCAAGAGGGCAGGGGGTGAGTACAGGGAGGACACACACAGAGGGACATGTCACCCACTAGTGTCACACTACCCAGATCCCACAGCCCGTGTATCTCGAAGTGTCTCCCCGTGCCACCACAATCCAGCATCCCCAGGTGACCTAAGCAGAGCGGCGGGGACCCCACGGGAACCCGGTGACTTTTACAATAATGTGCTATGACACTGGGGGGAATTGGGGCCACTGGGGGTCCCCACCCATGGGCACCCACCCGTGTGTGTGCTGCCACTAAAAACTGCCCCTCCCCCTCCTCATGGAGACACAAAGATCCCAAAGGACTGAGAGAAGAACAATTTCCTGAAACAGCAATGAGAGAGAATAAAATCAACAGCAACAAGGTTCAGAGTCCAAATGCTCACAAAAGGAACAATTTCCAGGGAAAGCCCCCACAAATGAACAAACCCCAAACATTTCCCCCAGCACGTTTCCTCCAACAGAGGAACCTGCCAGGGCCCTGGACCTTCACTGCTCTGATGGCCTTCAGGAGACTCTGGATCCTCTTGTCCCCTGTCCCAAACCCCTCCTTCCACCCTCTGCTCTCCCTTCCTTCCCCGGGTCCACCCGCCCATCTTTAAATCCCAGATCATTCCCTGCGTCTCCTCAGTCTCTCCTATGTTTCCCCATCCCTGCCTAGGTCTCTCCCCCTTTCCACGGGCCCTCACCATTGTTTCCAGATCCCAACATGCCTCCCAGGGTCTCCTTCTGCTCACTGGGATCCTCTCCGCTCCCCTCCAATCCCCCCTCTTGCCCTTCTTGTGTCCCCCACCCTTCCTAGGTCCCCACTCCCTCCTTTGTCCCCCCACAGGGGTCCTGCTCTCGGGAGAGTCCCTGTCAGCACAGACCCCAAGGGACAGGTGGCACTGGGGGACCAATTGGTGCTGAGCTGCATGGTGGCCATGGGGACAGGTCCCCAGTCCTTCTCCTGGCACCAGGAGGGCCTGGGAGACACTGCTGGGCACCAACGACCACCTGGAGCTGTGCCACACTGGGGACAATGACAGCGGCCAGTACCGGTGCCGGGTCAGCGACGGGGAGAGTGTGGCCAAGAGTGACCACCTGAATGTCACCGTCCTGGGTGAGCAGGAACATCGGGCTGGGAGTGACCTCACCCTTGTCATCCCCATCCCACCTCTGCCAGTGCCAGCCCTGTCTGTGTCCCTGCAGTGCCTGTGGCCAATGCCACCATCACCCTCAGTCCCCTGGCACACCAGGTGCATGCAGGTGACCTCGTGACCCTGCGCTGCTCGGTGCAGGTGGGCTCAGACCCTGTCACCTTCACCTGGCTGCACAACGGGCAGGAGGTGTCCCGAGGTCCCGTTCTGGAGCTTGGGGGACATTAATGTGGGACATTTGGGCACCTACCAGTGTGTGACTACCAACCAGCCGGGAGAGGACAGGCACTGCTTGTTCTGGGCACTCAGCCCAGAGCTGGCACTGGAGGTGACACCTGGGTTAATTTTAGCAAGCTTTATCTGACTCCTTTTCCTGCCTTGAACATCTGCAGAAGATAAAGGGGGAGGCGGACCCTTCCCCTCCGCTTTCCTAGCTTTTTACCTTTTTAACCATTTTGTTATCTCCAAATATTGATTACTATATCCATATTGATTACTGTTTCAATTTTATCAGCACGAATCACACCTATTTATCACAAGAGGGACACCTGGATTGGCCAATGGCCCCCCAGCGGGTGGAGAGCATCCTTTGAACCTGCGAATCACTCGATGCTCCCGCATTTCTGGGTTGATAGACACTGCCCAGCAGGGGTCAAGGGTGGAGGAAAGGAGAGGTGATTGACACAGTACCTGGGGAAGAAAAGTTCAGGGGAAGAACAGGGGAAACTGAGGCACACCATAACAACACACTGCAACAGGGAGGAGCTGTACACTCACGTCGTGGTCACCAAGAGGACAGGGGGTGAGTACAGGGGCACACACACAGAGGAACGTGACACCCACAAGTGTCACCCTACCCAGATCTCACAGCCCGTGTCTCTCGCAGTGTCCCCCCGTGCCACCACATTCGAGGATCCTCAGGTGACCTACGCGGAGCTACGGGGACCCCAAGAGCAATCACAGGAACCCGGTGACATCGACAGGAATGTGCTGTGACACTGGGGGGAACTGGTGGCACTGGGAGTCCCCACCCATGGGCACCCACATGTGTGTGTGCTGCCACTAAAAACTGCCCCTCCCCCTCCTCATGGAGACACAAAGATCCCAAAGGACTGAGAGAAGAACAATTTCCTGAAACAGCAATGAGAGAGAATAAAATCAACAGCAACAAGGTTCAGAGTCCAAATGCTCACAAAAGGAACAATTTCCAGGGAAAGCCCCCACAAATGAACAAACCCCAAACATTTCCCCCAGCACGTTTCCTCCAACAGAGGAACCTGCCAGGGCCCTGGACCTTCACTGCTCTGATGGCCTTCAGGAGACTCTGGATCCTCTTGTCCCCTGTCCCAAACCCCTCCTCTGCCGTGTTCCCCACACAATGATGTCACCAAGGCCCTGTGGGGGTTCTGGAACCTTCCCCCTTTCCAGGGCAGTCAGGATCAGGCCATGGCACAGGGTGGGGTGTCAGAGACAGGAAAAGGTTGATGTCTCAAGGCATTTTGGAACACCTGTGTGTGGCATAGGTGTGTCAGGCCTTGCTTTTGGTAAGACTGTCAGCCGTGGCACAGTGGGGACAGTGTGACGCTTTGCCAAAGGCAACTCCTGAGTGTCCAGGTGACCAGAAGTGCCACCTGGGCAGAGGGCCCTTTGTGGCCCAGATGGCTTAAAAGGCAGAGCATGAGGTGGCCAAGACCCTGACCCTGTCTTCTCTCAGGGTGTCTGTCCCATCCACACTGGAACCCAGGAGTTCACAACTCTTTTAAACAAGAAATATCTGTCAAGGAAAGTGGGAACGTTCCTGCAATGGAAAGCAGAACCTCCTCTAATATTTTTTCTTAATTTCAAATATTATAGGGCTTCCAGGCGGAAGTATAGGAAAAGAAATATCATGTCTTTTTACTAGGAAATTTATAAACCAGAACAGAACAAACAACACAAAACCAGAACTTTCCCTCCCGCTCAGCGCTGTCGGTTTTTATGGCAGTTATGACGACGGCCAGCAGGGGGCGCTGCAGGGAGCACTCCCAGCCAGCAGGGGACGCCCCGGTCGAGCTCGATCCCCTCAGGGACCATGGCGGCCTCGGCTGGGAGCCAGGAGGGGAAATCGCTCCTTTTGCAAACTCACGGGCACCAATCAGTCCCGGCACCACCACCGGCAGTGGGCAGAAGCTGTGAAAGCAACATGTTGGATCCTAGTGCCCACTGGCAGCGTAGAAGTGTCCTGGGACCTGGTACACCCCCTGCATAACACCCGCGACCGCTCTCCATGATCCCAAATGGAAGAAAAGCAGCACCTGTCCCCAGGCAGGTCTCGGGTCCACAGCAGCCCCTCTGGTGGCTTTACGCCACAATTCCTGCAAACCCTCAGGCTTTCACTCAGGTGAGGAGGGCAGGGATGGAGCAGCTATGGGGACACTCCCCACAGCCCCACCACGGCCACAGGGCAGAGCCTCTGCTTGGTATTCCCACCATTTTCCCTCTTGTCTCGCAGCCGAATCAGACCCCTAATATTCTTCCCAGGTCGTTCCAAATGGCTGCAGGTTTGAGACAGAAAGTAGGAGGGACCCAGGCAGCTTGTTGAGCAGATTGTTTTGGTCTTTCCAGGGTTTTTGGAGCTCTCCCAGAGCCCTGCTGCAAGGGACAAAATGATCAATTGCTGCATTTCCAGACGGGTTCCCACTCACCCCCTTGTGCCTGGGGTGTCCACATTGTCCCCATATTCTGCCTCAGCCCAGGGTGGCCTCGGTGTCCCTGTTCCCAAGGTGTCCGTGCCACATGGGTGTGGTGCACAGGTGGCTGTGACACAGACATATCCCCCTGCCTCTCCAAATCTTTTGGAAACCACCCACATGCACTTCCTGAAAAGAACTGCTGTCCCCATGGGGATAGTTTGGGTACAGCCCCAACACCCTATAGACAAGGTGATGCTGTCCCTGCGGTGCCAGCCCAACTGAGCCCTGTCCCTTCTTCCTTCCAGTCCAGACCCTCAGTCTCGCTGGTGAGTCCTCGTGAAATGCCATGTACCCACCCTGCTGTCCCCAGCCCCGCACTGGCCCTGGCAGGCTGCTGTCCCCTGTTACCTGCAGGTGCCCAGACCACCCAGATCCTTGTGGAGCCCCCCTGGACGCCAGCGGTGCCGTGGGACCCGGTGACACTGACCTGCCAGGGCTCAGGGACCACCGGTGCCACCACCTGGTACAAGGACGGGCAGCGCTGGGGGCAGAAGGGACGCGACAAAATTACTGTCACCAAGAGTGGCACCTACACGTGTGAGAGACCTGGCAGTGGGCTCAGCCCGCCTTTGACAGTCTCAGATGGTGAGAGGGGTTTGGATGTCCCCAGCCTGGCAATTGCGGGGACCCCAAGGGCTCTGGGTGGGTTCCACTCCATGGGTCACCTCCTGGTGTGACCAGAGCCCATCCCCTGCTCCGGGAACATCCCAGAGCATCCCAGAACAAGGGGACCCACATGTTAGAATCAGGGACCCCTGGTGCACTGGGTGTGACCCAATGGAGTTTCCCAGTAACTCCACATCCCTGAGATGTGACAGGACCCCTCTATCTCCCAGACTATCTGGTGCTGCAGGTGCCGGCACGGGCACTGCTGGAGGGGGACACGGTGACACTGCGATGCCGGGGCTGGTGGAACAACAGGGTCAAATCGGTGTCCTTCTACCGTGAGGGGAAGGATCTGGGGGGGATCCGTGATGGCACCGAGCTGTCCCTGTCCCCTCTGCATCTGAAACACAACGGCTGTTACCACTGCAAGGGCCGAGTGGAATCCTGGGGGTCAAATAAGTTTGTGGAGTCAGCGCTGGTGACAGTGACAGTGCACGGTGAGCACCCCACAGCCCCCACCCTGACACCACCACAGCACCTCCCCAGAGACTCGGGCTCACAAATCCCCCTCCCATCTTCTTCCCAGAGCTCTTCACGGTGCCCATGCTGGAGGGTTCCCCCGAGCCTATCAGGAGGGGCCCTTTTGTTCCTGCTCCTGCTCGTGGGTGTCATTGTGGCCTGGCACCGGTGGCACTGCATGGGTGGGTGACAATGGGGGCACAGGGGTCCCAGGGAGCTCTAGAGGCCCCCAGATTGGAAAGCAATAGGGCAGCACCAACTGCCCCAAAACTGTGACTTTGGCTGGGGGTCCTGTAGGGTTTGGGGAAATATTGGAGGGTTGTGCAGGGATATTGGGGTTCTTTCAGGAGCCCTGGGGGTGTTTCGGGTGTCTCTGTCCCTGCTGGGCTATGGGTTCTTGAGGCTGATTTGGCCAGGGACACTGGGGACGTTCATGAATTCTGGGGGGCTTCAATGATGCTTGGGGGAGTCCGGTGGGAAATGGTGGGTCCTGTGGGGGTTCAGGAATTCTGAGAGGGTTCAGGGCCCTGGGGACCTCACAGTGACTCCTCCCCTCTTTCCTCTGCAGCTGCCAGGAAGAAACAGGAAAGGTGAGTAGAGGACTCAAACCACACTCTCCCCTTTTACAACAACACCTAAGACCTCCCATTCCCTCCCCCACATCCCCTTTATTCCCTAAGGGCACCCCCGGATCCCCCAGCCCCCACAGAGGAGGGTGAAGTGCTGTACACCCATGTCGTGGTCACCAAGAAGACAGGGGGTGAGTACAGGGGGTACACACACAGAGGGACACGTCACCCACAAGTGTCACCCCCACCCAGATGCCACAGCCTGTGTCTCTCGCAGTGTCCCCCCGTGCAACCACCCTCCAGGATCCCCAGGCGACCTACGCAGAGCTGCAGGGACCCCAGGGGCGACCACAGGAATCCAGTGACATCAACAGGAATGTGCTGTGACACTGGGGGGAACTGGGGCCACTGGGAGTCTCCACCCATGGGCACCCGCATGTGTGTGACCTCTGCCATGTTCCCCACACAAGAATGTCACCAAGGCCCTGTGGGGGTGCCAGAGCATCACCCTTTTCCAGGGCAGTTGGGATCAGGCCATGGCACAGGGTAGGGTGTCAGAGACAGGAAAAGTTTGATGTCTCAAGGCATTTTGGAACTCCTCTGTGTGGTATGGTGGGTCAGGCCTTGCTTTTGGTGAGACAGGGCCCCATCTGTCCATCAATCTGTCAGCTGTGGCACACTGGGAACAGTGTGACACTCTGCCAAAGCCAGCTCCTGAGTGGCTGTGTAACAAGAAGTACCACCTGGGAAGAGGGCCCTTGGTGGTCCACCTGGTTTAAAAGCCAGAGCATGAGGGAGCCAAGTCCCTGACTCTGTCTTTGTTTGGGTATCTGTCCCACCCACACTGGAACCCAGGAGTTGGCAAATCGTTTAAAAGGAAAATATCTGCCAAGGAACATTCCTGGAATGGAAAGAAGACCCATGCCCAAAACTTTTTTTAATGTCAAAAATGTTGGGGCTTGCAGGTGGAAGTGTAGGAAAAGGAATGTCAGCTCTTTACTAGGACATTTATAAACCAGAACAGAACAAACAACACAAAACCAGAACTTTCCCTCCCGCTCAGCGCTGTTGGTTCTTGTGGCAGTTATAACCGCGGCCAGCAGGGGACGCTGCAGGGAGCACTCCCGGCCAGCAGGGGACGCCCCGGTCGAGCTCGATCCCCTCAGGGGCCATGGCGGCCTGGGACGGGAGGCAGGAGGGGAAATCGCTCCTTTTGCAGACTCACAGCCACCAATCGGTCCTGCCACCACCACCGGCAGCAGGCAGAAGCCGCCAAGGCAGCAGGTTTGATCCTAGTGCCCAGTGGCGGTGTAGCAGTGTCCCGGGGCCAGACACACGCCCTGCGCAACACCCGCGAATGCTCTCCATGATCACAAGTGGAAGGAAGGCAGCGCCTGTCCCCAGGCAGGTCTTGGGTCCACAACAGCCTCTCTGGTGGCTTTACACCACAATTCCTGCAAACTCTCACCCTTTCACTCAGGTGAGGAGGGCAGGGATGGAGCAGCTATGGAGACACCTGGAATCCACACAGGGTCACTCCCCACAGCCCCACCACGGCTACGGGGCAGAGCCACTGCTTGGTATTCCCACCGTTTTCCCTCTTGTCTCGCAACCGTACCAGACCCCAAATATTCTTTCCAGGTTGTTCCAAATGGCTGCAGGTTTGAGACAGAAAGTAGGAGGGACCCAGGCAGCTTGTTGAGCAGATTGTTGTTGCCTTTGCAGGGGTAAAACCCCTGCAGCTCTCTCAGACCCTTGATGCAAGGGACAAAGTGATCAATTGCTGCATTTCTGGGCTGCTTCCCTCACAGCTGCCCCTGCAGGGGTGGTTTCCAGCCAGCCTGCTCTGAAAACCATCAAAGGCCCTCGCAGAGCCACTGCTTGGGCTCGCTTTGCGTTTTGTGCTTCTTGCAGGGCTGAGCAAACCACAGGCAGGCCTTTTCCCCCCACAGAATTCTCACCTCTGCAGCAGCTCCAAACACCCAGAGCCCCTCGGAATCTGTCTGGGGTGACCACCAGGTTGCTGGCAACTTGTGGGGGCTGTGCTGGTCTCTGGGTCACCCCAAAATCTGAGGCACCCAGAGAAGGAGCTGAGACCCCTCTGCCCTCCCAGCCATTGCCCATCCCTGAGACCTCCATTCCCCTGGAAATCAAATCATGGGAAACCCATTCCTTATGTCCCACCTTGCTTGGGGCCCCCATCCCAGTACTGACATTGTACAGGATGTCCCTGGCCCAGGAACCCATTCCCAAGGAACCCTCTGCTGTTCATTCCATCCCCTGAAATCTCCCTTCCGCCAGGATCTTGATTCTCCCAGGATTCCCCCTCCCCACGGGACCCCCCATAATCCCTGCACCCCAAAGCCACATTCCCCTGGGACTCCCATTCCTGAGTTCCCCCAGCCCTGGGGTCCTCCATATCCATGGCATCCCCATCCTTGGGGACTCCCCCTACTCAGGATACCCAACCCCAGGGACCCCATCCCTGGGACCCCCCATTCCCCTGGACACCCATCCCTGCGTCCCCAAACCCACCGAGCCCCCGACTCTTGGGAACCCCAGATCTCACCTTGTCCCACCCACCCTTGTCCCCATCCGGTCCCCAGCTTGTGGCCACCCTGCCCCCACCAAGGGCCACCAACATCTGGGGACAAGATCTAGCCTCGCTTCCTTCACCTTCATCTGAAGAGCCACCAGCCAGGGGAGCGGTGGCCACAGCAGCGAGTGACAACCAGTCCACATGGCTGGTGTGATAAATAGGTGTGATTCG
>NW_024526232.1:0-1182 GCF_017590135.1 Pyrgilauda ruficollis | reverse complement strand
GCAGGTAACCCCCAGAGACCCACAGGTAAACCCAGGTACCCACAGGTGACCACAGGTAACCCCCAGAGACCCACAGGTACCCACAGGTAAACCCAGGTACCACCAGGTGTCTCCCAGGTGCCCACCCAGGTACCCACAGGTGCCCAGATGTGCCCCCAGGTAAACCCGGGTACCCACAGGTAAACTCAGGTAACCACAGGTGGCTCCAGGTAACCCCCAGGTACCGACAGGTAACCCCCAAAGACCCACAGGTGACCCCCAGGTACCCACAGGTAAACCCAGGTGCCCCCCAGGTGCCCCCTCAGGTACCCATAGGTGTCCCCCAGGCAGGTGTGTTACAGGTGTGTTACAGGTGTGTTACAGGTGTGTCCAGGTGTGCACAGGTGTGTCCAGGTGTGCACAGGTGGAAAAATGGGGAAAAAAGGAGGGGAAACGGGGAAAAGTGTGGGAGAAGTGGGAGGAAGATTGAAAAAAATTGGGGAAAAATCGGGGAAAAAGGGGGAAAAGGAGGAGAAAAATTGGGGAAAATCAGGGGAAAATTGGGAAAAAAATCGGGGAAAAAGGGGGAAAAGGAGGAGAAAATTTGGGGAAAATCGGGAAAATTTGGGGAACAGGAGGAGAAAAGTTGGGGGAAATAGAAGAAAGTTGGGAAAATTTGGGGAAAATGTGAGAAAAAATTGGGGGAAAATGGGAAAAATGAGGGAAAAATTGGAGAAAATGTGAGGAAAAGGAGGAGAAAAATTGGGAAAAATTAAAGAAAATTGGGAAAAATGGGGAAAAATTGGAGGGAAATGGGGAAAGTGTGGGAGAAGTGGGAAAAGGAGGAGGAGAAATTGGGAAAAATCGGGAAAAATTGGGGAAAAATGGGGGAAGGAAAGAGAGAAATTGGGAAAAAGGAGGAGAAAAATTGGGGAAAATTTGGGGAAAATCGGGAAAATTTGGGGGGAAAAGGGGAAAGTGGGGGAGGGGAATTGGGGAATTCTGGGAATTTGGGGATTCGGGAGGCGGGAGGGGCCGAAGGTCGCGCGGGGGCCCCAAAATCGCGGAATTTGCCCCCAAAAATCGATCGGGGCCCAAGGGCGGGGGAGGGGCGGAATTGCCGGGAAAAAATGGGCGGGAAAAGGGAAATTCCCGGAATTTGGGGAGGGGGAGGGGAATGGGGGGAAAATGGGAATTTTGGGG
>NW_024526231.1:0-1182 GCF_017590135.1 Pyrgilauda ruficollis | reverse complement strand
GGCCGGCCGGGGCGGAGCGCCGGGGCCGCGGGGAGGCGGCTCCGGGCGGCCTCCGGGGCCCTGCCGGTCCCGGCCGGCTGCCCTGGCACCCGGGCACGGAGCTGCGGCCCCGCTCTTGGCCCAGCCCCTCGTGGGCTTATTACATTAGTGCCTGAAAGCAGAGTTTGATCTGTAATACTGGAATCAGTAGGCTTTCAATAACCCCACTGTTCTTGACTGTTGTCGTTTTCTGTCCTGTTAGGTAGAGGAGTTAGAATAAATGCCTAAACAAGAATAATACAGTCCATTAATCCATATTTCGGTAAAATGTCCTTTAGAGCCATGGAGCCCTGGTTGAGAAAAGTACAGATTGCTGTGAGCAACACTTTTCAGTCTTGCAGACTCTATCAGTTCCTTTAGTTCATTCGTTTTTGCAGGGAAATTATCAGACCAAGATATTTAGAGATTTAAAAGTTGGAATACAATTGCTCCTGGTTTATATGTACTATAAAATGGTGATTGCAACCATCAACTGAAGTAAAAGAAAAAATGCATAGGGATGCTTGGAGCAGTAACTGCATTTGTGGTGTGAAAATCTTTGAGGGATGAACACTAACAATATTGCTAAAATCATATTGTTGCCAGTTAACGAGATCTTTCTAGTTTTATTGCTTTTGTCGCACCTATACTACCAATTTGTTCAAGATGTATGAAATTAATACCTAAGCTAGCATGATCAATATCAGGTATAAAGATGGAGAAGCAAAAGTGGCAATCCCAGGACTATCACTTATTCAAATATGAGACTAAGTGGCTTGAACTTAGTCTCATATTTGAAGTAGCAGTTACAGGCAGCTTTGCTTTGATTGTCCTGTGAACTGTGCCCAGGTCTATTGGGTTTGCATGGCAAGGCTTTGGGTGAGAGACCATTTGGGTGGATTCTGTGACAAGCTGCTGGAAGCTTTCCCTATGTCCAATAGAGCTACTGGCCAAGGCCAATGGTGGTAGCACCTCTGGTATAACAATTTAAAAAAGAGAGAAAAAGCCTGCACAACTGCAGCTCAAGACAGGTCTGAAAATATGTGAAGAACTGTGAAGGCATCAAGGTCAGTAAAGAAGAAGGTGAAGCAGTGCTGCAGGCACCAGAGCAGAGATCCTGCAGCCTGTGGTGAAGAGCGTGGTGAGGCAGCTGTGCCTCTGCAG
>NW_024526230.1:0-1182 GCF_017590135.1 Pyrgilauda ruficollis | reverse complement strand
TGTGCACCTCGCTCTCCCAGAATGCCACGCGCTCCCCGGGGCTCAATTTTGGGGTGATTTTGGGCTGGATTTGTGATTTTGGAGTGATTTTTTGGGTGATTGTAGGCTGCATTTTGGGGTGATTTTGGGATGATTTTGGTTGGATTTGGGGTTTTTTTTGGGGTGATTTTGGGCTGGATTTGGGTGGTTTTTTTGGGATGAGTTTGGGCTGGATTTTGGGCTGATTTCGGGGGTTTTTTTGGGGTGATTTGGGGGCGTTTCGGGGCTCACTGGTGCCGATGGTGTGCACCTCGCTCTCCCAGAACGCCACGCGCTCCCCGGGGCTCGATTTTGGGGTGATTTTGGGCTGATTTAGGGGTTTTTTGGGGTGATTTTGAGCTGATTTAGGGTTTTTTGGGGGTGATTTTGGGCTGATTTAGGGTTTTTTTGGGGGAATTTAGGGCTGATTTAGGGGTTTTTTGGGGTGATTTTGGGCTGATTTAGGGGTTTTTTGGGGTGATTTTGGGCTGATTTAGGGTTTTGGGGGTGATTTTGGGCTGGATTTGGAGGGTTTTTGGAGGTGATTTTGGGGTTTTTTGGGGGTGATTTGGATTGTTTTGGGGGGTGATTTTGGGCTAGATTTTGAGGTGATTTTGGGGGTTTTTTGTGGGGTGATTTTGGGGTTTTTTGGGGGTGATTTTGGCGTTGTTTTGGGGGGGGGTGATTTTGGACTGGATTTGTGATTTTGGAGTGATTTTTTTGGTGATTGTAGGCTGCATTTTGGGGTGATTTTGGGATGATTTTGTTTGGATTTGGGGTTTTTTTTGGGGTGATTTTGGGCTGGATTTGGGGTTTTTTTTGGGATGAGTTTGGGCTGGATTTTGGGCTGATTTTGGGGTTTTTTTGGGGTGATTTTGGGGTGATTTGAGGGCGTTTCGGGGCTCTCTGGTGCCGTTGGTGTGCACCTCGCTCTCCCAGAACGCCACGCGCTCCCCGGGGCTCGATTTTGGGGTGATTTAGGGTTTTTTTGGGGTGATTTAGGACTGATTTAGGGGTTTTTTGGGGTGATTTTGGGCTGATTTAGGGTTTTTTTTGGGGTGATTTTGGGGTGATTTAGGGGTTTTTTGGAGGTGATTTTGGGCTGGATTTGGAGGGCTTTTGGAGGTGATTTTGGGCTTTTTTGGGGGTGATTTGGGTTGTTTT
>NW_024526229.1:0-1183 GCF_017590135.1 Pyrgilauda ruficollis | reverse complement strand
AATGTTTTGGAGTTTTTTTTTTTTTTTGTTATTAATAATCTGCAGCTACTCAAAACCTCCAATTTTAATTTTTTTCCCCATTCTGGGTTGTACCCCTTTCCAGAAGGCAAGTCTCTATGTAAACAATACTTGTTGCTACCCACTTATATTTTATTTCTGTGGCTCACCACGCTTTATGTATTTATCTGGCACAAGTGCTTCATGTGCTACTGTTCTATGGGCAGCTGAAATACAGCTGTTTTGATTTTTGGGAATTTTTTTGATAAAAAACAACAACGCCCCATGTCCTCTAAGTCGAGCTGTAATGAGTCTTTCTTGCCATAGCTACATTACTTGAGATATAACCTTTTCATTGAGATCCTTTTTCATGAATCTGATCTCGTGTCTGAAGGCAGCCTCACTATTCCAGGTTTCTCTAGGGCACAATTCAAGACTTCTGTTTCTTCCTCCACCTCACTGCCCACAAAAGACTTGAAGGGAATGAGGCAGTAAATACCCCCAAAGAAGTAAATTTCCCAATCCGGCATGGTAATGGTAATCAAAATCAAATGCTCTTACAGTATGTAGAGTTCTAAGTTAATGAGAATTTGTGAAGATTACTCAGATTTGCTGTTATGGGTGTCAAACAGAAGTTGGGCAGATACTCCACTGACAGGAGATGCTATAAATCCCTTGTGATATATAAGTAATTGACCCCCATGTAAGATTAACATTAGAGGTAGGTCTGGACCAAACCTCTGGGCCCTTAATATCTCAGAATTTGTGGAATATGCACAAGGGTATCTTCAAGTAAGTTTATTACTATAAGTCTTGAGTTTTTTAAAAACAAAATTCCTTCTACAGCTCTAAAATTTGCTCTTCCTCTGAACACCAGAGCTCATTGTGCTCATTCAGTCTAGAAGAAATGTTGGACTCCCACAAGGAAAAACTTTCCAGCAGGGAGCATAGTCATTGCAGGGAACCCACTGAAACAAGGGATGGCTGAGCTGCCCTGAAATCACAGCACAAACACTCAACAGGCAACAAGAGCATCTTCTAAACTCTTATTCTAGGTTGTCTTGAATCACCCATATGATTCAACATCTCAGGAATATCACCTGGAATTACTGGAGGCTGAGCATGGTAGAGCATGAGTTTGCTCTGGCATAATAAGGTGCATACTCAAAGCCTAATAAAAACAATA
>NW_024526228.1:0-1183 GCF_017590135.1 Pyrgilauda ruficollis | reverse complement strand
CCAAAACCAGATCCGGCACCCCAAAAACGGGATCTGGCACCCCCAAATTGTCCCCCCAAAAGGGGGATCCTGCACCCCAAAAAGGGGAATTTTCACCCTCAAATCTGCACCCCAAAAAGGGGAATTTTCACTCAAATTTGCACCACTATAAAAGGGCATTCTGCACCCCGAAAAAGGAAATCCTGAACCCCAAAATCGGCACCCCAAAAACCGATCCTGCGCCCCAAAAAGGGGATCCTGCACCCCAAAAATGGGCACCCCGAAATCTGCAGCCCTAAAGGGATCCTGCACCCCCAAAATCGGCACCCCAAAAGGGGATCCTGCCCCCCAAAAATGGGCACCCCGAAATCTGCAGCCCTAAAGGGATCCTGCACCCCCAAAATCGGCACCCCAAAAGGGGATCCTGCCCCCCAAAAATGGGCACCCCGAAATCTGCAGCCCTAAAGGGATCCTGCACCCCCAAAATCGGCACCCCAAAAGGGGATCCTGCCCCCCAAAAATGGGCACCCCGAAATCTGCAGCCCTAAAGGGATCCTGCACCCCCAAAATCGGCACCCCAAAAGGGGATCCTGCCCCCCAAAAATGGGCACCCCGAAATCTGCAGCCCTAAAGGGATCCTGCACCCCCAAAATCGGCACCCCAAAAGGGGATCCTGCACCCCAAAAAGGGGAATTTTCACTCAAATTTGCACCACTATAAAAGGGCATTCTGCACCCCGAAAAAGGAAATCCTGAACCCCAAAATCGGCACCCCAAAAACCGATCCTGCGCCCCAAAAAGGGGATCCTGCACCCCCAAAATCGGCACCCCAAAAGGGGATCCTGCACCCCAAAAATGGGCACCCCGAAATCTGCAGCCCTAAAGGGATCCTGCACCCCCAAAATCGGCACCCCAAAATCCGTAACCCAAAAAGGAGATCTGACACCCCAAAAAGGAGACCTGGAACCCCCAAATCTGCACCCCCAAAATCAGCCCCCAAAAAGGGGATCCCGCACCCCAAATCCCCGAAACTGGCACCCCAAAAGGGATCCTGCACCCCCAAATTGGCACCCCAAAACCAGATCCGGCACCCCAAAAAGGAGGAACTGTCACCCCCAAAATCGGCACCCCAGAAATGGAAACTGGCGCCCCAAAAGGGGAATCTCTTCACCAAATCTGCACCCCAAAACCAGATCCGGCACCCC
>NW_024526227.1:0-1162 GCF_017590135.1 Pyrgilauda ruficollis | reverse complement strand
ATTTAAATTTTCATTTCAAAAATTTTGTAATTTTCATTTTTACTTCCAAAAATTTTAACTTTAATTTGAAAAAGATTTTCATTTTAATTTTTAATTCAAAAAATTTTTTATTTCTAACTTCAATTTCTTCCTTCATTTCGATTTTAATTTCCTTTTACCTTCTCGAACTTTATGTAAATTTTATGTAAATTTTGCCCCAGGCGGGCGGCTCCATCTGCGGCGGCGTGGGGCCGTGCCCCGAGGAGCTCTGCCGGCGCTGGCACCAGCTCGGCGCCTTCTTCCCCCTGGCGCGGAACCACAACCAGGAGCCCGGAACGGTGAGAAAACACCCAAAAATCTCAATTTTCACAGGTCTGAAATTCCCAATTTCTAAATTTAAAAATAATCTAAAATTCTGAATTTATGCGTTTCTACAAAATCCAAAATTCTGAATGTCTAAGTGTTTGAAAAATCGGAATTTTTAAATTTCTAAATTCTAAAAAAAATCAAAAATTCTTAATTTCTGATTTTCTATTTTTTTTATTCTTAAATTCTAAATTTTCTACATTTTCAATGGTCCAAATTTCTAAATTTAAAAAAAAAATTCGAAAATTCTGGATTTTTTAATTTCTAAAATTCGATATTTCCAAGTTTAAAAATCTAGAATTAAGTCATAAAATTTTATTTTTCTGCATTTCTAAAATTCTGAATTTTGCTGCATTTTACAAATCCTGAAATTTCATATTCCTAACTTACAAAATTAAAACATTATAATTCTGAATTTCTACAATTTTAAAGTTCTTAAATTCCAAATTTCTAAACTTCTAAATTTTAAAAAATCTAAAATTCTGAATTTCTACATTTGTAAAATTCAAAAATTCCTAATTTCTAAATTTCAAAAAATCTAAAATTCTGAATTTCTACATTTCTAAAAATCTAAAATTCTGAATGTCTGTTTGAAAAATCTGAATTTTTAAATTTGTAAATTTAAAAAAAATCGAAAATTCTGGATTTTTTGATTTCTAAAATTCGAAATTTCCAAGTTAAAAAAATCTAGAATTAAGTCATAAAATTCTATTTTTTTGCATTTCTAAAATTCGAAATTTCTGAATTTTGCTGCATTTTTCAAATACTGAAATTTCATAATCCTAATTTTCAAAATTAAAACATTATAATTCTGAAT
>NW_024526226.1:0-1183 GCF_017590135.1 Pyrgilauda ruficollis | reverse complement strand
CCCCCCCCGGTGAGGCCGGGCCCCCCCCGGGGCCGCTGGAGCTGCGGCTGCGGAGGGTGGAGCAGGAGCTGGCGCTGGTCAAGGCGGCGCTGGGGGAGACCCTGCGCAGGTTGGGGGGCTGCGACCCCCCCGGGGGGCTCGGTGAGTGCGGGGGGAACCCCCCCGGGGGGGCTGCGGGACACCCAGATGGGGCTGGGACCCCCAAAATGGGATTGGGACCCTCCCCAAGTGGGGCTGGGACCCTCGGAAATGGGGCTGGGGTCTCCCCAATGGGGTTGGGACCCCCGGAAATGGGGCTGGGACCCTCTAAAATGGGGATAGGGCCCCCCCGGGGGGGTCTGCGGGACCACCAAATGGGGCTGGGACCCCCAAAATGGGGTCGGGACCCCCAAAATTCGGTTCGGACCCCCCCAAGAAAGGCTGGGAACCCCCCAAGTGAGGTTGGGTTCCCCCAAAATGGGATTGGGACCCTCCCCAAGTGGGGCTGGGACCCTCGGAAATGGGGCTGGGGTCTCCCCAATGGGGTTGGGACCCCCGGAAATGGGGCTGGGACCCTCTAAAATGGGGATAGGGCCCCCCCGGGGGGTCTGCGGGACCCCCAAAATGGGGTTGGGACCCCCAAAATTTGGTTCGGACCCCCTCAAGAAAGGCTGGGACCCCCCCCAAGTGAGGTTGGGTCCCCCCCAAGTGGGGTGGGGTCTTCCCAGTGGGATTGGGATTCCCCCAAATGGGGCTTCGACCCCCAAATGAGGTTGGGATCCCCCCAAAATGGGGCTGGGGTCTCTCCAATGGGGTTGGGACCCACTAAAATGGGGATAGGACCCAAAAATGGGGCTGGGACCACCCGAGAGGGGCTACAACCCCCCCCAAGAATGTCTGGGACCCCCGAAATGGGGCTGGGACCCCCCCCCAAATGGGGCTTCGACCCCTAAATGAGTTTGGGATACCCCAAAATGGGGCTGGGGTCTCCCCAGTGGGTCTGGGACCCCCGAAATGGAGTTGGAACCCCCCAGATGGGAATGGGACCCCCGAAAGTGGGCTGGGGTCTCCCCAGTGGGGTCGGAGTCTCCATCTGGGGGTCCCCCCACCCTTTTTGGCCTCCCCGTTCCTCCCCTGCCCCCCCAGCTCGGGCTCCTGGGGGGGTCCCGGGGGGGGCTTTTTTGGGGTCCTGACCCCCCCTCTC
>NW_024526225.1:0-1184 GCF_017590135.1 Pyrgilauda ruficollis | reverse complement strand
ATGTTGGCTTTTAGAGAAAGTCTGATCTAGCCTGTGATGAGTTAGAATGGC
The DNA here is from genome assembly GCF_017590135.1 of Pyrgilauda ruficollis. Lineage (NCBI taxonomy): Eukaryota > Metazoa > Chordata > Aves > Passeriformes > Passeridae > Pyrgilauda > Pyrgilauda ruficollis. The sequence goes on along the minus strand of NW_024526225.1, from coordinate 1,133 downwards.
TTAGCCCAATGCCAGGCTTGTCTTCTTTGTAGCATTAAATGATTGTCTGCTTGGTCTCACTGATTATTACATAGCTGGAGGAAGGGTGCTGTCCAGATAACTAACTTCTTAGTTTCTCCTTTCTTTTCCCTTTTCCCAGATCTGCAAGTATTTAATCTTTTCTGCTTTGCTAAGCTAAGGTAACTATCTGGCCAGGATATGCTCTTTTTTTTAATTTTTTTTTTTAATTTTTTTCCTTCTCTCTATATTTCGACTTATTTCCCTGGAGATCATTCTTGGAGACTTTTTCTAACTTCTGTCTAATATATTATTAATTTGATAGTTTGAGTATAATTCCTTTTGGACTGTTTCCTTTTTCCTTGTAGCTTCTCTTATACTATGGAATAATTCAAAAGGACCTATCATAACATATCATCACTTAGGCACTTATGACAGTTTTTTCAGTTTGGTTGGAGAGCCTCAACAACTCTTAAAATAAATAGTAAGAGTTAATTATTCAGGCAAAAAGAAATTGGCGTCAGTTATAAGTGGTTTTGGCATATGAAGACAAAAATCTCAGGACAACCCATATTACGTGTCTTTCATCTGCCTAGTTTTAAAATTGCACAGAGGGCTAATTACACTTGACTTTCTGTCCCTCTCTTGATCTCTTTATTGATGCTGTCTGTAGCAACATCATATTTTCAGATTTTTTTTCACTTTGTGTTCATGTTCTGCTATTCTTCTTCTTAGAATTGTTAGCAGTAGCAGTAATTCTGTGGCCCACTTCTATCAAGTATCCTTCAGAGATTGTTACAATTTTCTTGGCAAGGCAGGCTGTCTGAATCCAGAGAGAGTAAATTCACCCTGTAGGAAATAATATGTTTTTATGATGCATAAGGAAACGAGCTTGTATTGAATGTATGAATTTGTTCTCCTATCCACTATGATATTCAATAGTGAATCACAATATCCTCTACTTTTTACCCCTAATATACAGCATATTCTTCTACCTCTGACACTAATTTCTTTTTGCTATGTTTCATATAAATTTTCTTGAGAAACCTTGGAGAAGGATGACTCAAAAAGCCAATAAAGGATAGATAAATTCTATGTGTACAATAAGCATTCTCATTATCTTCTGAGAATATTTC
>NW_024526224.1:0-1184 GCF_017590135.1 Pyrgilauda ruficollis | reverse complement strand
ATTGGGGGGTTTTAACCCAAACTGGGGATTGTAACACAAAATCGGGGGATTTGAACCCAAAATTGGGGGATTTCAGCCCAAAAAGGGGGGATTTCAACTCAAAAATGGGGGATTGCAACCCAAAAATGGGGGATTGGAACCCAAAACTGGAGGGTTTCAACCCAAAAATGGGGGGATTTTAACCCAAAATCAGAGTATTTCACCCCTAAAACTGGTGGATTTTAACCCAAAACTGGGGCATTTCAACCCAAAATCAGAGGATTTCACCCCTAAAATTGGGGATTTTAACTCAAAACTGGAGGATTTCAACCCTAAAATTGGGGGATTTCAACCCAAAATTGGGGGATTTCAACCCAAAATCAGAGTATTTCACCCCTAAAATTGGGGATTTTAACCCAAAATTGGGAGGATTTCAACCCTAAAATTGGGGATTTCAACCCAAAATTGGGGGGTTGCAACCTGAAATTGGGGGATTTTAACCCAAAAAGGGGGGATTTCAACCCAAAACTGGGGCATTGCAACCCTAAAATTGGGGATGGCAACACAAAATTGGAGGATTTCTACCTGAAATTGGGGGGTTTTAACCCAAATTGGGGGATTGCAACACAAAATTGGGGGATTTCAGCCCAAAATTGGGGGATTGCAACCCGAAATTAGGGGATTTCAACCCTAAAATTGGGGATTTCAACTCAAAACTGGGCGATTTCAACCCAAAATCAGAGTGTTTCACCCCTAAAATTGGGAGATTTTAACCCAAAAATGGGGGGATTTTAACCCAAAACTGGGGCATTTCAACCCTAAAATTGGGGGATTTCAACCCAAAATAGGGGGATTTCAAACCTAAAATTGGGGGGATTGCAACCCAAAATTGGGGGATTTCAGTCCAAAACTGGGGGATTGCAACCCGAAATTAGGGGATTTCAACCCAAAAATTGGGAGATTTTAACTCAAAACTCGCCAGGTTTCACCCCTAAAATTGGGGATTTCAACCCTAAACTGGGGGATTTCAACCCAAAATCAGAGTATTTCACCCCTAAAACTGGGAGATTCCAACCCAAAATCAGAGTATTTCACCCCTAAAATTGGGGGATTTCAACCCAAAATCAGAGTGTTTCAACCCAAAATCAGAGTATTTCACCCCTAAAACTGGGAGATTCCAACCCAAAATCAGAGTATTTCACCCC
>NW_024526223.1:0-1184 GCF_017590135.1 Pyrgilauda ruficollis | reverse complement strand
CCCCACCCCGTCTCTCTCCCCTCGGACAATAGCCATTATCTGAGCTAACAGGTCAATGTCACAGATAACGGGCCGCTGAGACGAATCCATCAGCATCTCCTGTCACTCGGCTTCTCGCCCTTCCCCCGCTCTCCTTCCCCGGCCCCTCTTGGCCCCCCAGGGATGAAAAATTCACTTTTAGTCTGAAAAATATATCTGCACTTGAAAAAAAAAAAAAAAAAAAGTGGGTGGCACTTCTGTATGGTGCAATAAAAGATACAGCTCAGCCCTCTTAGTTTTTCTTTTTCCTCTGCCCTGTTCCCAAAGCACATATACGAGGATCTCTCCGTAGTGAGCCCGGGCTGTTCCAAACTTGGCGGACGTTTGCGGCTTTGCGGCACGGTTGGATTTCGGGTCCATTGCAGCCGGGAGAGCCCCGAGCCGGGGGAGCTGCGCTGCCCCGGGGGAGGGAGCGGGCCCGGCCCCGCCGCCCCCGCCGGCAGGTAGAGCCCGGCCTCCCGCCGCTCCATTCATGGGATTCGTTACCAAAGAAATAAAGGGAGAAAAAAAATTTAAAAATCGTATAGGAAGCGGCGGCAAGCGGGGCGGCGGTTCCGCGGCACCAAACGGGATCGTCGCGAAATGGGCCGGGGGGGGAATAAAAAAGAAAAAAAAAAAAAGAAAAAGTTGCATTTCATTAAATATCGTTATTAATAAGCAGGGTGACGCGATGACGGGAACAATTCGGGTAACGCGCCGGGCGCGCCAGCACCCGGAGCGCCGGGAGCAGCCGTCGGGGCGAGCGCGGCGCGGCTCCCGCTCGCCGCAGCCCCCGCTGCGGGGCGGCCGCTCCGCGCTGCGGGCACCGGGGCGAGCGGCGGCGAATAAATAGAGGCGAACGGCGAGGGCCCGAGGCACCGCGCACCGCCGGCCCCGGGCGGGGGATGCGTCCGGAGGGGGCTGGCGGGGGCTGCCCCCGCGGGCTGCCGGTGAGCCCCCGCGGCGGGGCCGCTCCTCCGCGACCTGGCGGTGACCCCCGGCCGCGGGGCCGCTGTCGCTTTAAGCGCGCCGGGAGCGCCGCCGCCCCGGACGGGGGGGCCGGGGAGAAGGGGGGGGGAAAGGCGGCCGGAGCGGCCGGGGCTGCCCCGCTTTAAAGAGACAGTGCCCGAAAGGGGAGCGGCGGGAGGGCACGGCCCGACGGGGTG
>NW_024526222.1:0-44332 GCF_017590135.1 Pyrgilauda ruficollis | reverse complement strand
GTCTGCTGTGTCAGTCTCCTCAGGCACTGATGTCCTGATGTCAGCGGTGAGGGTCAACTGACAGCCCTGCAGGAGAGTCCTGCTAGAACAAAGGGCTTTCTTCCAAGGGGTCTTGGCGAGCTACGGCAGTAACAATTTCAAGAAGAAGCTGTGCTCCTCTGAAATGCCAGGTCCAGCATTCAGTTCGGGGCACCAGTTTATTGTGGAAGTTTCCAACTGGGCTATGCCCAGTGGGCTGCCGTGGCCTGGATAGCTCAGGGAGGCTCTGCACAGCGTCCAAACTCCCAAGCAGCTCCCAGCCGCAGGCAACCTAAGCAAGCTTAAGTGATTTCAGCTCTTAGTGATTACCAGCTCTTTGTGATTTCAGCTCTTTAGCTTGCTTGTGCTGCTGCAGCAGACTCAGGGAGAGAGGAGAAGCACTGTAAAAGGTTCCGCAGGAATTCTTTATTGGTGTTCCCCACGAAGGTTCTCAGTGACAGCTTCTTCTGCCAAACCAGGCAGAAGTAGGGGTTTATATACCTTACAGGGGTTTTCGAAATTGTCCAATAGTAAGGGTCAGGGGAAAGTGACCTATAGGCTTACAGAGAGATAAGCAGGGTCCGAAAGGCAGAAGAGAGGGGCTTCTAAGGCCCAGTCATCGTGACTTGGCATTTTCTAGCTCAGGCTTCTGACCTCCAAGGAGGCCTTGCAGGCCCTGGGCCTGCTACAACCACAGTTTTCACATTCTGCAGCTTTCCCTTGTACTCTTCTTTTTGTTTTGCATGCTTAAAGTTTCAAAACCCTGCACAGATCTTATTTATGTAGGACAAAATTAATTCTAACGCGCAACAGACTATTAAATAAAGCACTCAATGAAACTAACTGAGGCTAACATTTAAATGCACACTGCTTGTTGCACAGTTCTTTGTCAGACCCATTGAGCAGGCAAACTCAGCCAGCTCCTGGAAAAAAAAAAATCCCCAGTTTTTGTTTTTCCGACTAGACCAACATTTTCGGTTACTGGGTGGAGGGGGCGGGGGGGGTGTGTGTACTTTTTTCAGACCAGGAGCAAAAAATAAAAGTGCTTTTTAAACAAAAATTGGACTAGCATGCGTTGATAGATGTCCTAAATGAGTGGATTTAACAAGTGATTATATTTTATTAGACATTTTCTGTAGTATATGTTTGGTTATTAATAGTCAATGGCACACATAAGCCAAAGACAAATAGGTTTGCGTGGACCAGTTGGTCTGATTCTGAAATGTTGGCTTGCTCATGAAATATTAATGTTTAATTTATAGACACTTGCATCACCAAATGTATGAGTAAAAAGGATGGGTAGGAATACACAGCAGTTATCCTTCTTGCTGATGCTTGCCAAGATAGACTTTCCCTGTTTTGAGAGGCAGGGGAGTGGCTGAGATACCCAGAATGCCACTCCATGATGGAAGAGGAAAGAGGAATGCTTTCCTTTGAAACAGTAAACTCTGCTAAGCAGCATTTTCAGCAATAAAATATGTTTCTTAGGCTCCCAGGCCATATATTTGTATTAGGTTTTGATTTGGTGGTGTGGATTCGTGTGCTGACATTGGTTAAAACACTCAGCACAGGCTGAAGGATAGCACAGGTGAGATGATAAAAACACATCCAGGTGTGCACCCTGTACGTGGCTGTGACTGAGCATCAGGGCTGGGGTGGTCAATATGGTATAAACAGGAGTAGGATTAGGCTGACAGTCCAAGCACCACAGATTTGCTTCTTGTGAAATCATCTGAGTGACAAGCCTGGGTAGTGTGTGGGATCAAGTTTAGCTTCTGGCAGCATCCCCTTAGATGCCCCTTTAACTCTTCTCTGATTGCACATGAAAAGAACATTAAACGCACCCCTGCTCTTTTTTCCTCTGACATAATGTCTCAGATAGGAAATGTGAATAGCTGTTTGTTAATGACCCCTCTCTGGAAGGGCTCCTTGCTGATGTCGGGCAGTTGCCCTGACCTGCAACTGAGTTGTTAGTCAATTTTCTGAGCCCACTCACACCAATATCCTCCTGGAAATCACCATGACTCAGGCTCAGTTGAGTAGGTCCCAGTGAGGCCATGAAAGTGGGATAAATTTATTCACAATATTTTTAGTGCTGTGAGTTTCTTTAGGCCTAAGAAAAGACTTGTACCTTCAACAGTTCCAGTGTCTTCCCAGAAAAGTTTCTTCAGGCTTTCATACAGCTGTTCCTATGGAGGTAGGAATGTCATATCTGTATGACTAGGCCATCTCTTACGCCTCATTTCAGGACTTGTAGGAGGGGTTTATGTAGAAATCCTGTGTTTTTGAATCATGTGTTTGAGCTGGGTGTTCAAGCTGCTTGAACAGATTTTATTGCATCAGTAATTTGAAGTATTGAATGAACTATGGTGGAAAACAACCATTACAAGCAGTGAAAAACACCATGATGCTTACAGAGGCTCATACAAAGCCACAGGGAGTTCAGTGTAGGCTGCCTGGGTCAGAGTATTTTGCTTTGGAGCCATTTTTTTCATACTTTTGTTGGAGTTTCACATCATATGTGACGAACACCCCATGTGTGGAGATGTGAGGCTTGACTCCATGTTTTCAGAAGGCTGGTTTATTATATTATGATATATATTATATTAAAATACTACATTAAAACTATACTAAAAGAACAGAGAGCAAAAGATCATCAGAAGGCTTGGAAGAACAAGAATAGAATGCATAACAAAGACTTGTGACTCTCAGAGTCCGATGCAGCTGCATCTGTGATTGGCTGTTAATTAGAAACAACCAACATGCACCAATCACAGATGCACCTGTTGCATTCCACAGCAGCAGATAGTTATTATTTACATTTCTTTCCTGAGGCCCTCAGCTCCTCAGGAGGGAAAAAATCCTAGCAAAGGATTTTTCATAAAATATCACGGCTACACTCATAGTTCCATGGAGAGGAGGGATAGCCTTGTCCCTGAATGCATGGAGCATTAGATCTACCCCTGCAGCAGCACCCTGGGTGTTCCTGCTTGTTCAGAGGAGAAGCAGAAGGTCTGTGGTATCTGTCACCTTCTGTGTTACACCAGGTAGCTGCCTTTTGTCTGGGAGATTTATTTTTGCACACATATGTGAATTTATAGACACGCGTGTGTATCCCTTAGGAGGAGCATGCTTGCATTCCCATCCTCTGTGAGAACCAGCAGAGCACTAAGTCCTCCACAACTATACTGCTCATTCTCTGGGCCACTGGTTGTCCATTTTTCTGTGTTTCTACATACTTGCTTAGCGGATTTTGGCTAATAGGAAAAATTACTTTGATTTATGCACTTGTATTTTTGGAATATTGTGGAGCCTGGCTCATTAGCCAAGATACCGAGCTGAACAACGCTAGAGTCTGTTCTGCCCCAAGGATCTCCTCATTTTAGCAGTTCAAACTATAGTATGGATTGATAGATATAAATATAGTGGAAAATAACTCAGTTTGGTGATATGAAAGGAGGGCAACACTGCAAAAAAATCTTCCAATTCCCCACATTCAACATGAATATATCCCTCAGCTCTCAGGACCACTGATGTTATCTCTGAACATAGTCCTGCTGCAGCCAGCAAATTATGAGGTGTGTGGTTTTAGTAGAGACATTTCAGAAAAAAATTCATGTGGGAGAAAAAAAATTTCTAATCCTGGCCCCTGTTTGCTCTGCTCTCGGGTCCAGTCCTCCATCAGAGCTGTCCCACACAAAATCATTCCCCCCAGCCCCGCTTTGGAAAGCAGCAGTCCCACAGCTTTCCAGGGATAAATGAGAGAGAATTTCTCAGAGGTAACATTGATAAAGGGAGGTTGAGCTGATAAAACAGAGCTCTGTGGCATTTACTGTTAGCACCTGAAAAACAAACCCAGATGTGCATTGAGCCAAGTGTCAAATCCTCTTTTTGTCAGATGTTTGAATGTGTAAACCATTTTTTGGTTTTATTATGGGCACACCAGTCTTTGTCCCTGATTTATGTATTAATTAGGAGAGGAAGATGTTGGAAAGTGGAAAAGTAAAAAGGGCTGAACTCTCTGCTTGGCATAATAAAAGCAATATATTTGACAAGAGGCCAAGTTACTTTTATTAGTGTATTTAATAAAGTAAGAAAAGAATACTAGGGAAAAATTATATAAAGAAGGAAGAAGTCGGCCAATATCTGCAACACTGTTTTGTGTTTCTGCCTTCCCAAAAGGAATGATTTATGTTACTTCTGGATAACCTACCGATTTACTGCCAGTCACGAAACCTTGTGCATAAGTAATAGAGTAACACAGCAGGTTTATTCACACTGAGGAGGACAGGAGGTGACAGCACAAATGGGGCTACACAGGAAATCTACTTGCACTAGAGAAAAATATAATAATGATAATCCTATGTCTCTTTGCAAAGCCTCATCTGATCCTCTCTGCCTCACAGACTTCACTGCCCAAAGAGTAGATGCACACTACAAAAGAGAGAAAAACCTCAGGTCTGTTCTTGTGATTTTACCAAGAGCAGAGGTTTCATGTGGTTCTGGTTCAGAAAGAGCATCTGGAAGAGTACCAACAACAGAAAATGCTGTTGGAAGATATTTTATAAAATATACTTAAATCCTCTTTTGTTCTTAGCTTCCTCAAGTGTGTACCATGGGAATAGTGTACTATCTTTGGACAAAAAGGGATTTCTTTTCCCAAAAAGGCTCTTCCCAAACACTTAGAACTTCCTAACGTCATTATTAGCTTTTAAGGAAACACAAAGCTCCCAGTCTAGCATTCCTTGAACAGATGGCTCAGGTCCCTGCAGAGGAGTTGGTTTCACTTTTGTTCTGTGTTTGGTGCTCATAAACCAGAGAACTTGATGTGACTTCCTCTGTGGAGCTCTGACCTGATCTGTGCTTATTTCAGTGTTGGGATTCCCCCTCCCACATACAGAACAATTGTTACCTATGCAGGTGCTGTAGATGCTGTGCTGGGAGAGAAGAGGAATGTTTGGGAATGTTACAAAAATTAAAACAATCCCGACACACTCTGCTGCCTCTCTGATTTAAGAATTGAGCACGTGTACTTCAAAGAATAGAGTGCAACTTGTGTTTGTGAAGTCCAGGGCTACAAGAAAAGAAACTTTCAAATTATATATCCAAGATTGGAGTTTAAATGTCATTTGTAAAACACTCGAAATGTCGAGCAGTCCCGATGAGGTTGTGACACTATCCTGAAATTCTTGCTGAAGAGAGGGGAAAACTCAGTTAAAATATGAGCACAGCCTGAACTTCAGTGCTTTTAGATGTTGCTGTACTTAGTCATGCAATCTAATGTTCTGAGGAAGTCTTTGTGGTTTTATTATTATTTTATAAATTCACTCTATGTACAAAGATGCACAAAGACATTGTGCATATTAATCTTCTATTGTAAAAAAAATTAAAAAAAAAAAGAAAATAAGAATCTAAAGATAATTCTCAAACAATGAATATAGAAGAATATTTTGATTTTAGCAATCTGTGGATTAGACAATTTGAAAAACCCCAATCCCCAAGTTTGGATTAGGGGTTTTTTTGAAGACTAAGTTAATTTCTGCTTCCATATAATATAAAACTCCTACAGGAGTCAGAAGCCAATAATTTCTTCTTTTCTTTGGGTGCACTTGGCAAATACTGTAGAATATATCTGCAGCTATGAATTTCAGATAAAACTGCTCAGATATAATCAGCTTAAGAGGAAACTATTTTCTGAAGTAAAATGTATATGATTGATACAGTTTTAATGAGATAAAAATATAATCAGTAATCCTTTGTTTATAGCTTTAAGCTTTCCTTAGAAAGTATTTAAATGATGAAATTTAGAATTTAGTTAAGGTCATGAATATGTTTGAGGTGCTTTTTTTAATTGTGTGCTGTTTTTTTTTTTTTGTTTGGTTGGTTGGTTTTTTGGGGGTTTTTTTTGGTTTTTTTTTTGTTCCCCCCACCAAAAAAAGCACAGCTCTCAAGCCTGAGCTCTTGTACTTCCTCTCTCATATTTGAGAGCTTCAGGTCAGTGTAATTTTATATGACATCCCTTTGCCTTCCTCCTCCTCTCACATTTTGATCCTTTTCAGAAGGTGGAATAGCTGTAAGATTGGTTTTGCTTTGATGTGAGACATCCTACGCATTCCTGGCATCCTGGAGGTTGGCTGTGAGGCCAATTGAAATTGTCAGATGGAGCTGACAATTTCTTTTTGTTGTGGTGACAACAATCTTTGTTTCATTTGGTTGTATTTAAACACTGGTGAAGGCACTTAGCTCAGGTAATATTCCCTGCCAGTTTGGGAATTGTGCATGGGGACTCCATGCAGACTGAGGAGATGCTGGCAGCTGCTTTCTATTCTTCATGTCCTCTGCTTTGAGCACATCAGGTTTCTGGGTGTTGGGGCAACATTCAGGCCTGCACACACACATGGTTTCCTGGATTTGGTGTAAAATATCCATGACAGGGAAGCCAGGGCTATCAGAGCAGAGCTAAACTCGGTTTTATTCTTTCCTGCCTCCATACTTTTGTGTTTCTGAGGTATTTTTAATCATTGCAAGTGTTTCCAGCTGTTTTCAGGTCCTCACAAAGCAGCACAGCTGAAGTCCAGGTGTGCTGTCCTATTGAGTGCTTCCTTCTATGGGAGTCAAGGGAAGGCACAGCAGGCAGTACAGAGCTCATCAGTGATGCAGGCAGGCAGGGCTGTGGGAAAACTGCCCCAGGAATATTTTTTGATGGTGAAAGGATTATAGCTAAATTTGAAATATTTTGTGAAATTATGCCAGTGGTGCAGAAAATCAGTTATAGAGGGAAAATCCTATGCTCATGCCATATTGATGTATTCTACTGACACATTTTCAGGATGAAATATTCGTCCTTTAAGAAAAAGTCTTTGAAAGTACTTCTTCTATCATCTGCAAACTTCAGTCCACATAGGGTCAAGCAAAGTCCCTCAGGGGACCATGTCTCCCCCTCTCCAACTGAAACAATCTTATATTTAATATCTCAAAATCTCCTTTCTGGGTGGAATTCCCAGCCTTTTCCCATCTCTAATCTCAAACCTGGAGCTGTGAACACCCCTAGGGTGTGAACTCCAGGTACTACAAGACAAATGTAAGTGGTAGTGGTGGAGTCTCATCTGCAAGAACACTTGTTAAATCAAACAAGTTTCAGCACTAATAAAACCTAGGTACTTTTAAGCTTCGGTATCTTTTTGCAACAGGGTTTTGCATACAAGGTAAAATGTTTGTGATTGCTCTTTTTGGGTTGGCAGGGGCCCCTCCAATCTCTCTTGCACCTGCATTCACCAGGAACAAGACAGTGCAGCTGCATTTTGTTGCATGGGTGAGAATATTAATAAAGTCTTCATCCTTTACCTGGCTGTTATTTTGGGGGAAATTATAAGCTCTTAGTTCATTTTTGGGACTTGTAACCCCCTTTCAGATGCACTAGTTCTGAGTAAAAGCCTTAGAAGTTACTGGCAGCTAAATCACACCACTGGATTAGTTTTAGTCCTACACTAGGTTAAAAGTCATAGTCCTTTTTTTTTTTTTTAATCTCATCCATTATTTAGATTAGGTTTTGCATAAATGAAAGCCGTGTTGAAGAGCTTTTCTATGTATTTTACATCAAGGCTGAAGGTAAAACACATCCATTCAAAAAGGAAAGGGAACACAAAAGAAAAGATATATTGAATGCTTCTCTTATTAGTGAGTCTCCAGATGACTCCTGGCTGAGGGCAAAGCTAAATTAAATTATTGTAATAGCAGACTGATACATATATACATATTTAGACACACACCCACCCCTCAGGAGCTATTTTTAACACATGTGCATCTACCATACCTTTCATCTGACAGCTTTATTTGAATCCAGGCTATTCATTGGGAATAAGCAGCTAATTAATTTATCACACGAGTATCAAATATGCAATTAGTCCCAGAGCACTCAGTATTCCAGCCATGACCACCGAGGTAGTCTCCACACTGCCAACAATGACTCCCAGGAATGAGTCCCATTCAGTGCCTGACCTGTACAAAGGCATAAATGGGTTTGCCATATGCTACTTGATATTGTGCTTATAATTCTTCCTTTCTCCTTGTGTTCATGCATGTGTGCAGTCAGCTAATGGGTTCTCTTCAGTCACAGCAGTGTGAAGGAAAGAAAGGAGTGTTTAGGAGATTAGAGGATGCTGTAGTCACAAAGCCCTGAGATGAATATTTCTGTGTAAAGACAACTCTAAAGGAACACACGTGGATGTGTTTCACTTGGTAAGGCAAGAGGGAACAGCTGAAACTGCAGACAGCAAGTGAGGCATTGGGTGGAAAGCTTTAAAGGGGTAATGAAGGTTATGCTTGGCAAAACAGATGACAAGGGGAGATGGCATTGTGACTGTCACTTGCTGGGGAGTGAGGTGACCAGCACCTGGTGAACAGCTCAGGCACAGCTGACAGTGTCCTGGAGGGGGACACTGGCAGATCCAAACTCTCAGGCTCCTTTCAATCACACTGTGACTGTGTTTCTTCAAAAGCCTCATCCCACTTGGCAGCTGCACTGCCTTCCTCAACAGCAGGCTCAGAGATCAGACAAGATCCTAAGCTGATCAGATGAAGCTGAAGCACGTTTATTTACTGTAAAGTATACATCATTACTGCTGCCCTTGAGATATTTTGTAATTAAGTACAATTTCCCATGCTGGCAAACCTAGTGCCATTCATAGAAATGCCAATTTCTGTTATTTCATGGCTAGCTCTGAAGGTTTAACCTTGGAAAAGATTCTGGGTGTTGAACAGTTTTAAAGATCAGTAAATGTTACTGTTTGTAACAGTAGAATGTAGAAAAGCCTCGCAAGATGATGTCCAGCTCCATTCTTTGTAGCTCTTTGGCAGTATTTTACAGCACAGCAATTAGAAATTGTTTCTACATTGTTATACAGCACTGGAGCATTTGGTCATAAATATTTCAATTTGTGGTAGAATCTAAACAAATAAAGCATTAAAAACAAGGCAAAGAAATTTCAGTACTTTTTCAAACTCTTCATTTTAGTCTAAGGACACAGTTTTACAAGGGTGATGTGAGGTTTAATGAGGGGATCTATCAGTGCTTTTGTTTTTATTAAGTTATATTTAATTTCTTAATTTTGTTTAATGTCTGTGTCTTTTGATGGATATTTTATAAGCTGCTAAACTAATAGCTCATATATAAAGCACAACATCCATTCTTGGGTTTCAAAATGTAGGCCATTGTGTTCCCAGCATCAAGCTGCTAGTTTAAATGTTAGTATAGAAATCATTCATTTGGATTAATCATCAAATAAAGCAGAGGATGAAATAGTGGGGTTTGGCTGAATGAAAGTCTGTGATGGTTGTGGGGGAAGGAGTTTGTTAATAGCCAACATGAAATTTCTGTTTTATAAAAAGTGCCATGTGGACATGCTATAGCATCCTGAAACAATGTGTTTTGCATTCTCACATAGTGGACCTATCAGTCAGCCTCAATGGGAGTTTAACAGCAATATTTTTGTAGCTGTAATAACAGGAGGCCTGAAAGCCAGCCCTAATCTCTTAGGGTGTTAGTTGTAAACAAATACCATTCTGCATAAAAAATGCCTTTCCTGTATATTTTTTTCCCCTGAAGATTGAAGGAAACGCTTTATAAAAACAATTCTCTTCAAGTGCTTATGGGACACTAATTGCTTTTAATTTCAGTGTGAGATGGTTCTTATCCAAGGGAAGTATGCTGCATGGGCTATAAATCATTTTTATATCATATAGGGTTTAAGAGAGCATGCCTGGAGTTAGCTGAGCTGCCTCCCTGGTTCTCTGCTCTCTATTATCCTTCACCATGATTAAACACGCAGTGTTTCACTGCCTGATCGTGAAGGGCATCCAGCAAAGATCATTGAGCTCTTCTCTGCTGCCTGCTTCTGAGCAGAGATGTGTTTCTCTGTTTGCTCAACCACCTTTGGGGCAGAGCACTGCTATGTCAGAGAGTGATCACAGCCATTGTAAAATTGACCATCTGCTATTCTTTTCATGTCCCCACAGCAGAAAGATCAGCTCCATGGACAGCATTGTGCTCAGCAATGGAGGCCTGTACCTCTAGAACTTTCTTTTTAAGTGCCTTATGAAGCTGATATGAAAGTCTTTCCTGCCCTCAGAAGCAGCAGAGGCAAATATCCTCTCTAGAAAGAGATTATAGTGATTGTTTCCCCACCATCTCTTTGGTCTTAGTTTGTGTGCAGCACTGGATTGACAGCACTGTACATCCATATCCACCTTCCACAGAGCAGTGCTTGGGATTGTGCTGGCTTTGCTCAGAGCTGGATTTCATGTAATTCATGGTCAACCCAATAATCTCAGCCCTGTCTAGAAAGCCAGTCCATTTCCACATGTTCACATTCTTGCTCCCTTTGCTCCCAATCCTGCTGCTGCCTCATGGGCACCCCAAAGCTGCATCTCAGGATGGTCATCTCTGTGGGAAATGAGCAGGCAGATGTCCACAGTTAGGTCAATAACTGGCAGCAGGTTTACTCAAGCTTGAAGTAAAATCAAATCTCAAACCCTTTACTGTGTTGACATTGGAGTAGCCTCTCACGGTGCCTGCACTGCTAGAAAGCTGCTATTGGCAGCTTTTCAACACTTGGCCATAGCATCCTTTCAATCTTCAGTGTTTCTGTTCAGGGCACAGGCTGCTTCTCCTTCTCTATTTGGAAATCTCTTAAGATACCAGATATTGGCAGAAATCAATAACTATGTTCTTGAGATACTTGCTAGGCACCTTAGGGAGTGTTGAAGTGCATGCTACTGGAGATGTTTTAAATCTACTTGCTTTGGAAACCAGCACAGGGTTTAATTGTGGAGCTGTAGGTGATGGTTTGTCCCTCCTGTCCATCCAAATGGGCATCCTTCCATCCTCAGGCAAACCTCCTTCTGGGGAAGCATCTCTCTGGAGCATCTGATTCTCTCTGTGGAAGGGATGGACCTGATGTCTGATCAATCAGAAATCCACATGGATAATTTTAAAGCTTCCAGGGCTAGTTCTGGTCCTGAGGAGAAATCAGCAGACTGAAATACATATACATATTTGGCAGTTTTGTGTAGGAAAATGGATTGTTGATGTCTTTTTACAAACAGATGGAAAGTGTAAAGAGATTGTGCATTTATCTTAAACTGCATGAGATTTTTAACATCACTGAGCCATGACCCCATCCTGAAAACATGATTTTTTTTTTCCTCTAGTCTGATTTAAGTGGTTTATATGCCCTTTGTCTTCTCCTGTTACATAATCGATTCGACATGTGATTGCTATCATGAAAATGCATTATCTACCCTGATAATATTGGCAAAAGTGTATATAGGTCTGAGGAAGGGTAACCAGTTCTACTTGTTGCCAAGGATATGAATTCTGTTTTGCTTTACAATGTTTGTGATTAAATGATTGCTATTTGAAAGAGATTTATATTCCATCAGTAGAATGACTTTTAAAAAAACCAAACCTCTCCAAAATATGTAGTAGAATTGACCCCCTGCTATTATTTTCAGTGAACTCCAATCTCATTCATAACCTCAGCACAAAATATTCTGTTAAAATTTGCAGAGACCCGAAGTATTTTTCTCACAGTAATATTTTCTAGTTGCGCTTCAGCCTGAATAGGATCTGAAGCAGTGACCAGAAAGTCTCTCTGCCATTTTCAATCCCCTGAGCCATCTCACCATTTTCTACATTTACATTTCAGAAATTAATTTTTAAAAAAGCAATTGTTTCTGCAAACAGCCCTTTGAATTCCATCCCGGTGGCACTTTAGAGCATTATTGCAAATGACTCAATTTATATGCATAGTCAAGCCTACATCATTATCCCCTTATTCTACTAAGGCAGGAAGAGACAAAAAAAAAAAAACCCAAACTGAGCCCAAAACAACCAGCACTCAGAAAAAAAAAAAAAAAAAAAAAAAAAAAAAAAAAAAAAAAAAAGACAAGAAAAACAAAGGCAGAAAGCTGACAACTATTCCAGGAAAATATTTTTCACTAGGCTGGGAAAAAATCCTTAAACCCCCTTCATCAACGTGATCTTTTTTAGAAAGTTAATATAAGGAAAGATTCAAATGACTGCAGTAAAACTCAAAAGATAGAGTGTATTATGAGCACTAATTAATGCAAATATTAATGGTTTTGGCTTCAGATGAGATGATCCAGCATTCTTAAAAATTAATAAAAATTATTACAGAGACTTACTGTATATCTGAACATGTTCCAACTTAGCAGCTCATCATTATGAACAGAATAATTGTCTGTTCATTTGCATCCTGTGAATTTTAAGGCCTTTTAACTGCACGTGTTACTTTCCCATACAAGTTCCTGTGCAGTCTCAGCTTGTGATGGGAAAGATGGAGTAACAAGGAATGGTTAGCCCTGGAGAGAGTGGGAGGAGTGGCACTATTCCTCCAGTTTGGTGGGTTCAGGGTCCACACACTGCTGGAAAAACAAGTGAGAAGGTGATGGTAGAGCTGAGTCCCCAGCCTTCAAGGCATCGAGAGAAACACTCAAAACACAGGGCACATTTATCAGTGCCAACAGATGTGCAAGATGTGCATCTTTTTTCAAATGGAATCAACTAGAGAAACAAATGAGTTTACTCCAGCCCTGTGCCAACTCCACTGTATGGACAAAGTCCTTTGTAGAAAGGAAAGTTTGATGATTTGGCTTGAAGTATTTGAGCTTGCTGAGACCTGTGTAGAGACAGAACGAAAAAAACACAGAACAGGAGGATTGGAGGAGGAGAAAATCATGGAATCATAGAATACCCTGAATTGGAAGGAATCTGCAGGGATTGTCAAGTCCAGCTCCCTGAATGACAGAGTCCCACCAGTCAATGCTTGTTGAATTCTGGCAGGTTTGGGGCAATGACTACTGCCCTGGGGAGATCCTCAGCCATGCCCACAGAGGAGTGATTTTAGCAAGGTGCTCCCTTAACAGCTTTCCTGTTTGCAGTGTGTTGGCAAACAGGGGTTTCTCCTCAGGAATGGGAACCCAGGAATGGATCTGCTTCTCTCAGCTGTAAAGGAAAGGCAGAAATGAAGGTTTCTGAGGTATCTGCACTCCTGCCTATGCTGTCTTTGCTCCTGGACAGTGAATAAGAAAGGCCACGCAATGCAGACTATTGGAGGTGGAAGAGCTGCTAAATATTTGCATCTCCTCAGAACAGCTTGAGCTATTTCTCTGCAGGTTTTGTGAATGTCCCATGGTCTGTGAAAGCCCAGCAGAAGGAGCAGGGATAGCTGCCTGGTGCTTGCTCATAGTCAAAGGGAGTCAGCTGTAAATTGCTCTCTCTACACCCTGCCCTGCCTTATAGCTTAGGCTCTTTCCCAGGAGGCACTTCTGAATTGCTTTTTTTCTGGCATTCTGATTTGGTTTACTTAGAGAAGCTATTAATTACAAGTTGGTAAGGTCTCAAATGAGGTCTAGACCAGCTGCTCTGAAGACACAGATAAGCTGCTGGGTGATGATGGCTCTTGGCTGCCCCTGACCTGGCTTGCATTTGGGCAGCTGATTTGTTCTGTAATGAGCAATCCCACATGCTATCCAGTCTCCAAAACCAGGCTTTTTAAAAATTAGAGTGTACTTCTAAGATTTAGCTCACACTGTTTAAAGAGTTGATTGCCCTCAAGTTCAGCTTGGGCCTAATTGGCTTACTGGCTTAAATAACAAAGTGCTTTTTAATGTCTAGTAATTAATTTTCAAGGGATTATTTTCTATTAAGGTCATGAGTACAGTATTAACACTGTACAACTGTAATTCTGGAGAACCAACAAGTAGAGAGGGTTGTGGGGGGTTTTCTTTTATGTATTCAGCAAAATTTATTTATTTGGTCATACTGTACTGATTTGCCCTGTAGTTATAATAATTAGCATCTGTATAAGACTGAGAGCTGCACACTGAGATTAGGACTTGCTTGGAACAATGGAATGATAGTTTTTACTGGACTTTTAAAAAATATGATGGGCTGATGTTAGGAATATAGTTAGTAATTCGTGGAAATAAACGTTGTATAAAAATATATGTGTATAAAATAAACTGGAGGGGGGGAGGTGGGGGAGAATCCCTTTCCTCAGGATGGAAAAACCGAAGCAGAGCAGATGGGCGCCACGACATTTGCATTCAAAGAGAACCTCGGCTAAACAGGAGATGGGCATTCACAAAGGTATGCACCCAGTGATAACTAGAGCCATCAGCACCTGCGGACTGAATGCCAGAATCGGGGGAGTGTATTATTCTATTCTGGGAAGGAGGCTTTCTGCAGCCCAAGCCAGAGAAGAAACCAACTTGAATATGAAGAACTCAGAAAGAAACAAAGACATCCTGCCGCGGGCGAAATAAACTGTATAAGAACTGCTGCCTCGAAGCAGCTGGTGTGGACGGGGAGGTCTGGTACTAGTTGTTATAAATAAAAAATTACCTATTTTTGTTTAAGATTACAGAGCTAAAACGGGTTGGACCAATTGCTGTCAAATTAGCTCCATTGTTAAAGAGTTCTTATCTAATTGCCCATCAATGGTTGGTGATTTAGCCATTGTCCTCCCAGGGCTTGCCCTGGAGCTACACCTGGACAGGCAGCCCAGGAGAATGGGAGTGGCCTGAGACCACGTATGCAGATGAGAAATGCACCGCTCCGAAATTTTCCCAGGAAAACCCCTAAAAACAACGAGCCAATATAGAATTAGGGGACCCTAGGTGATGTCTAAGGACGGGCGCGCAGTCCAGTACCTGCTCGGATCCTTTTTGCTTCTCACCCTAACCTGAAAAGATGTTCACTAAGGAGGGGACCCGAAGTGTTGGACCGAAAAGTAGGAATCTGCCAATCTCCCGTGAGGACGCAGTCCCCAGCTCTGCCTGCAGACCAGCGGACAGAGCTGCATCACCCTCCTCCTCCGTGCCACTCTTGGGGACAGCGGCGGCGTGTCCATTTCTCCCCACCTGAGCTGAATCTCTTTAATAAAGGCATTAAAAAGGAGAAAGATCTCCTGCCCATTTATTTCACTAGTGAGTCCATTCCTCACGTTCACCCATATCACCGACCGGGGGTGATACGCTGTCCGTTTTGGGTGGTAGCTGTCAGACTGTATTACGGTAGCGAAATTTTTTTTTTTAATTAAAATTGGCTATTTTTCATTTTTCATTTATAACAGCTGATGAGCAAACAAATTACATTTGTCAGAGAACGTGATATTGGAATGGTGATGAGCCTGTATTTTGCAAATTCAAGTGAACTGCTTGGTGTTTAAATATTTATAGGTGCATGAAAATTGAAATATAGGCACCAGAGCCTGAGACCTAGCTAAAACCCACAGGCTCATTTCATAACATGATATTTAATTAATGTGTGTTTTAATGGCACAGTCTTACTGCCATGTGAATCTGGGAAAGGCTAAGCATCTCCCCTTCCCAGCATCAGTAGTAGTTGCTTAGAGAAAAAATGGAAACCCAGGGCACGTAATGACAAACCACCCCAGGCAAAAACTCATTGCTTTTAGCTATCTCTGGCTTTTGGCATTTTCTGGAGAAGCAGAGCCTTTGATGGTTATTAATCATTGACAGGCTTTTCTTTTGTGAGTCTGTCTTTTTGGAACCTGTTTACTCTGTTTTGTATATCTGCATGTCCTGTAGCACTGAGTTCCCCAGTCTGTGCATAGCTTGAAAATTTACTGCCTTTCCTTTCTTATAAAACATGTATGTGCTATTTTTTTTCAAGTGTTCCCTACTTCTTGCATTCTAAGAAACAGTGAGTGATTAATCATCCCTTGTTTATCTCCATCCTTCCTGAGACTGCTCTCTGCCAGCAGCCCACAGGGCAATTTTTTCTTTCTTACTTGAAGAATCCCCGTTGCTTCATCCTCACACTTTGCACACTTTTCCTCATCCTTGTTTCTTTCATTTTGGAGGAAAGGTGACAAGGATATATGATGAAGATGTGTAAAACTGAGGAGATGCAAATGAAAGTTTACTTTAGAGAATCTCTAAATCACACCTTGCCAGAAGGTGAGAAGAAAGGCACTCATCCTTCTTTTAGCCTGTTTTTCACATTACCAAATACTGATCACTTGCAGACAGAACCCTCAGCTGGCCTGTGGGATTGTGGATTGCTTCTAATGTGCCAGTTTCATATTTTTCTCTATTTCTTTATCTAGTGGTTCTCTAGATTGCCTTTTACATTCCTTATTCCTCGTATGCTTGGAAATGTTTATATCAGCTTTTGTGCCTTTATTCAATGGTTCTTTAAGATTATCTTTTTCCCCAGTCTTATTGTCATTGTATATGACTTCCTTCTGTTTTCTTGTTTGTGCAAGACTTCTTTGTTTTCACATGTAAAGTTTTACTACTGATACCTTCTTTATTCTGTGTTTTACTGTGACAGCTTTTATTGGGGGGGAGGTGCAAGGGAGGTGTTTTAATGTTGCTTGGGTTTGGTTTTTTTTCTGGTGTATACTTGGAGTGTGTTATTTCATGGTTTGCCAAAGATTTGAAAGATCTGTCTGACACTCAGCAAAGAGCAGGTTCTTCACTCCTTTTCACTCTTTGCAAGAGCATGCTGGAGGCTGCAGAGGATACAGCCTTGCAGCTTTGCAAGAGTGAAACCCCCCAAATCTTTCTCTTCTCATGCACTATCGGTGTGCCATTTTGGGAACAGAAATTAGAAAGTGAGAATTCACCCCTACTCAGAGTCATCACCACATCTGAGCTGTGTAAGAACCACTTGTGCTCCGCAGAGCTGGGGGAAGGGGGCTGACACCCTCCTCAGGCTCTGTGTTGCCATTCTGCCACCAGGAGAGTTTCACCTGGGGTATCTCCTTTAAAAAATTCTGTGGCCAAGTCAAAGGGTGTTCCTGTAGCTGTGTCTGCCTCCCTATGGCACTTGTACCTGCAGCAAATAAAACTGAGGAACCATTCTTTATTCTATGTTCTGGTACTGAGGCATCCCCCAAAATAATAACAATAATATCATCAGCAATTACATGTCAGTGATGAAAAGTGGCACCTCTAAGTTGACATGAAGTATGTTCATCACCTCTCTCGAGCAGGCATTCACATTTAGTTTTGTTTTACAGTTATGCAATAAAACCTTTGAATTTTTTCCCCTTCACCCTATAACATGCTATAAAATAACCAAAAGCAATCAACCAAGTGTGAACGCAATAAAGAGCTCCATTCAGATTTATTATGCAAACATTAAAGGGAAAGTTTAATATAGTTTCACCATAGTGAAATAAGACAAATTTATTCAGCCAACACGTAATTGTGTCTGAATTTTATAACTTGACTGGCATTGTGAGGTACACCCTGACACAAAGTCACTGAATTTTACGTATCATCCAATTAATAACCACTATTTCCGTAATGTCTGATAGCCCAATTGGTCTCAGGCATTTAACTAGCTGTTACATGAAGTCAGGCTCATGGATTTAGTCAGTGTTTGGAGAGGGAGTAAGGGTTTGTCGTTCTCCTCATGTGGATTACAATCAGAGGTAGGGCATGTTAATTTTATGCTAATTGTCCTTGTTGCCTCTGCACATGGCTGAAAACCACAGCTCTCATGAGCATCTGTGAGAAACACAGACATGTACATGTTCAGAAAAGAAACTCATGTTCCAGCAGGCCTGGTGGAAAACCATCTTGCTGCTGGGTGAATCCTTTTAAATGTTATTGGGATTTTTTTTACCGAGCAGAATAAACACAAAAAGGACAGTCTGTTCCTGTAACACACTTTCATTTTAAGGTTGCATAAGCAACACTCACCACTTAGTTCCTAGGAAATTAAATACATGAAGCGTAATATCAGTACCTTGGCTTCCTTCTATTCAAGTGCCTGCATCCAGAAATGATGGCAAAGGGTGAGGAAAAAATGTCATTTTTAGCGCTGAATTAAGGTCTCCAAGACACAGGCTGTCCCTTTTTTCTACCAGAGGGCCTCGGCAGGAAGAAGCCTCTGGCTTCTGTTTCAACAGAAATAAATAAATAAATCAGGGTAACCATATGCTGAATGCCAGCAGCACTGCGATGAGCATTTTGTATCTGTACGTCTGGTAAGGGCTGAGGCTGCTTTTCCTTGGCCTGCAGACAGAGCAGCACGTGTGTGCAAATCCCTGAAAGGCACGAGGACATGGCTGCTGTCCCTGGCTGGGGCTGTGAAATGTGTGACGCTGAAAAAGCCTTTTGTCTTGCTGTTGTGTGGCAGTGAGTCTTGGCAGCATGGTGGAGGCTGCAGAGGATGCAGCCAATTACTCCATTCCATCCTTTTCTGTGGAGTATTTTCCCTCTCTTTTTTTTTTTCCTCTCCTTTTGCCTTGCTCCTCTCAACAGAGGCCAGTGACTGAGTGTGCTCTGGGAGGTGGCAGTGGGAGTTGACACACCACCAGCCAGGCCAGGAGTCACTCACCCCCATGGAGACACTGCAGCAACCCTCCCCAGACTCTGCACAGTGAGGTCTTGTGTGGGATCTCAACACACCACTGTGGATGTGCAGAGACACCAGGGGAGCCCCTGGGGGGCTCGAAAACCCTGGAATGCTACCAAAAGAGTGTGGTGGTTTGATTTTGATCCATCAAAAGGAGAAGAACCTGTGTATGAGGAAATGAGAGCTTCTTGGGTGTGAATGGTACATTTATGGAAGGAGATATAAATTTTAGAAAAATAGGTACAGGGGGGTCATGAAGACAAGATGGAGGATTCAGGGCGTGGTCCTGTGTTCTTCTTTCTTCTTCATGTCTTCCATTTTGTGTGGTGATGTTGGCACTTGGGGATTGGTTCATGGTGAAGGTACACTTGTCTATAAGGGTGAATAGTATTGGGAAATAAAGGTAAATATGGCACACGTAATTTTTACTATAAAGGACACAGCCGCCCTGTGGGCGGGGGAGAGTGCACTTGACTGTCCTGCTGAGCGGACCTCGGCTGGGCAGAGAGAAAACTTTGTAGATAAGAATTAACAAACAGAACTGAAGACCGAAAACCTGAGAGTCCAGACTCTTCCTTCGAAATCGCGGCCGCCCAGAACCACCTTTCCCCGTGTCGGGGCAGAGACACATAACAGCGGACCCCGACAGTCTTGGACCCTTTCAATGCATTTATCCCCAGGGATATGAACTAAATGATTCAAAATATTTGGTTGCCTTACGTGCAAATGCGGCCTCTGTGAAGGGCTTTGTGAAATCCTGGGAATGTCCCTATTTTTTGTGTGGTACATTAAAGGACAAGTCAGGCCCAGGGATGCAGCACTCACAGCTGATGCTCTTGATGCCCTCTCTGAAATGCAGGTTATCTCCTGGATTGGAAACAATGACACAAGCTTAGCTGGTCCCTGATGGAGTTGTTCTGAAACAAAATAAGTAAACTCTGATTTTGGGTATAATTGCCTTAGTACAGTTCAGGCAAAGAGGATGATTAACATTGGTGACGTGCTGTGCTAATTGGGTCCAAAACTGGCTAATTAGGTTCAAATCTGTGACCATGCCCACCAGGAGCTGCAGAAGATGTTCTGTAAATAGCTGTGTCCTTTGGACCTGGCCTCTGCTACTTGAGAAACCAGGAGTGCTTTACAGAACAGACACAACCATGGCCTAACCATGGCTGCAATTCATGTTACTGCTCTTGGCTTGAAGAGCAAACAGTACCTGAGGGATGATTTTCCAGAAGAAAAGCCATAAACAGTTTTCCCTTCACAGAAAAAAGTTCTGCTGGGTCAGTGTCAGGGAGAACCTCATTGTAACTGGTTCCCTGGGCATGTTTGTTTTTTCTGCATGGATGAGAGATCTTTAGAGGTAGACATGGAGGGAGTGGAGAGAGTATAAACCCAAAGCCTGTGTTTGATGTGCCAGGTTCTAGAAACTTCATGGGATTTAAAGAAATTAATTCTGTACCTAAAACAATCTCTAGATTTAGTTTTGGTTTCCCTGTGGTGACAAACATTGAAAAACTTCCATGGCTTTTATGGAAACTTCTTTGGCTACCATCTTGGTATGGAGAATACATCAAAAAGTGCTGGTTTGTGGTTCAGCCCTTCATCCTTTTGTCTTGTCCAGTCCATAGTACCAGCAGCAGCTGTTTTCCCAAGTATTTCTGTAAATCTACCAGCTATAACCAGGGAATTTAGGGAAATGTTACAGCTTCAGGAGTGGTTTTGATTTTTTGTTTGTTTGTAGGCTTTTTTGTTGGTTTTGTTTTGTTGGGTTATTTTTGGGGGTTTTTTTGTTTGTTTTTTTGTTTGGTTTTTTTTGTTTGTTTGTTTGTTTTTTGGTTTTTGTTTTTGTTTTTTTGGTTTGGTTTTTTTTCACAAAGATAATTTTGATCTTTTTGAAAAAGTTGTATTTCTTTTCCACCTGAAGTAAGTCTCTATTTTGGTTTTTCATTTTAATTTATATGATCACTTTCACTTACCCCAAAGAAATTTAACCACTCTGGCAGAGACAGCCAACTATTTTGACTGGCAAAATAGATGTAGTACCCGAAGCAGCACTTGTTGCTGCATGAGGACAGAGAATACATTACAAATGTTAAAACACTGTACTTTACAGTATCCAGGAGAGAAAGCAGTTGTTCTTCACATTTTACAGAGCAGGAGCTGAAATTAATGGTTATATGAATTTGTCCTCTTAAGACTAATGGATTTTTGTCTCAGCATCACTGAGTTTCAGCAAGTAGCTGAGGGTCTTTAGACTTCAGTTTTAGATTTTGTTCTTTACTGAAGCTGAACTTGTGGTTTTTAGGTATCATAGAGCTTTAATCTTGCAGGTGTTCTGGCTTTACTTGCATGGAGCACTACAAATATGTATCTGAAGCTGTGCAGCTGGTGAGCAGATCTTGATATGACATCCAGATCTTTTGTATGGACCTTCCTTTCTGCACAATTCATTTTGTTCTTCCGTCCAAGCTTAGCAGAGTGTTGATTCAGGGAGGGCTTGTGCTCTCTAAGTATTGTCTTGATCTGTCAAGCCAGACTTGGAAAAGAGGTGGTTTTTACAAGGCTGATGGATCTCTTTGGTCTATTCCCACTGTCTTGTTTGTTTGGATGGGACATGCCCCTCAAAGTAATGTCTCTCCCTTCCCAAGTGTTAAGGGGTGAGAAATATGTATGAGAAAATTAGAATATGCTCTGAAATGTTCTTTTTTCCTCACCACCATGCCCTACCACATCCCATTTCCTTCTTCTGGGCAAATCTGCCTGGCAGGTTTTCAGCAGTCGCTGCCAGCTCTGTTAAAGATGCCGCAAGACTCCCCAAGAGTATAATTCTAAAAACATCTTTGCTGGCCAGGGCTGTCACTGTTGCCACTGCTGGGGTTCCTCTCCTGCTGATAAAAGCTCCTGGTTGATAAAGTGTTGACTTAGGAGTTGTCACAGTATCAGCAGTTTGGGTGTAGGAAGCAGTGGGAAGGGTGGCTCTGGCCATCAGGATAGGAGAGAATGGGTCAGCCAGTGGCTTGTACAGCAGATTAAGTCAGCCCTGGGCAGTTGGTAGCAATAGATCAAAAGGAAGAGGAGTGCAAGAGTAAAGAGAGGTAGAGGTGAAATTCCCCAGAGCACTCAAGATAGTTTTGCATGCCCCCAGTGGAGCAGAGATTCTAAAACAAATAAAACTGGACATGTTACCAAAGTGGGCTGCCAACATTTCTAGTGTCTTAGGAAAAGTGCTTCCTCAGTGCACACTAAGGGCTGTGTTCAGCCTCCAAATGCTGAATATTTTATTTGGGATTCGATTTACTTCTTGAGGAAGCAGACTAGAAAAGCTCCCAGTGTGTTGCCTCTAGTTACTAATTTGAACTGAGATTACAGCCGGAGCATATCCAGCACCATCAGCTGGCCTTAAAAATTTCTGCATCTGGCAGTGTCTCCTGGCTGGGACTGGTGCTCTCTTTGAGCTGAGAAGAATGCCTGGGAGATTTTCTACATCTGGCACAGGAGTGAGGGTGGAGGTAACATCTCTGAGGTTATGGGGAGCCATTTGCCTCTCCTCCCTCTCCACAGCACTTATAAATCCATGGATAGAGGAGAGTCTCTGGAGAACTCCAGGAAGCTGCCCCAAAAACAGGCATGAGGGAGGGGATTCTGCCCCTCTGCTCTCAGCTTCACTAAATTAAAATCCATGCAGGGGAAGGCTTAGAGAAGCTTGTAAAGAAACCGACACCAAGGTCTGAAAGACAAACTGCAGTACAGCATCACTCTCCCTAACTGCACAAAGAAGTACATTATTGAAAAATTATGTATTTTTTATCAGAAAAAAAAAAAAATCTGAGCAAAGCAAGGCTGCAAGGCAGTGAGCCAAAACACAGCTAAACAACTATACAGAATCAGAAATGGAAAGAAAAAGGTTGATTCTCAGAAATTACAAATTGACTATGCAAAAGACATGAGGCTTTTAAAAACTCAAAGAACCAGCAAGATTACCTGGCCTGACACTACAGGCATCTGGCACATGAATCTTAGAAAACCATCATGGCTTTGGAACATCAGCCAAGTTGTTCTGAGTCTATCCAGAGGAATGTTCTGGCTCACTAACTCACAAGCCATTGTATTAGCATGTACTTCACAGGTTTTAAGTGTTTATCAATTAAATAAACCTTGTGGATGAGCTTGTCAATAGATGAGAGATTTTAGCTTTACGATTTCTGCTCTGCTAATTGGATGACCTTGAACTTGTCTTCTCTTCAGGGTCCCTGGTCTCCTATTGGCATTTGTGGCTTTCCACTGCAGATGTGAACATCAGCTCAGGCTCATTGACAGCTGCTTCTTGTACAGGACCAACATATTGTCCTCACTGAGAACATACATTTCTGTCTCTGGATTCACATTCTCCATGACACAAACCCCATTTGGTAGCTGATTTTTCCTTCCATTATTAGAAACATAAAAGTCTAAAAGTTCTATTTCTCTGGCCACCTGATTATTTTACTCTGCCTTGTTCTTTCTGTCTCCTTTGCACCTACTGAGAGGGACATCTAAGGACTTGCAGAAGGTAAAAGATTCCATTAAAGGCTTTTGACAATTCTTTTTTGTCTTATTGCATTTACTTCCTAAAATGATTGCTGTCTTTTTTTTATAAGTTTTTTTCTATTTTTTATTATTATATACTTTCCAATATCATCTTGATTTTCACAGTCCCTCTGTACCATGTAAGTAGTATGTGATTTGATGATAGAGAATTATCATCCATTTTCTGTTACTTTTAAGTAGCAGAATTTTTTCTCTGAACATTTTGATGCTTTTTCTGTGTTTCAACCTAATTATTGTTTTCCTCAGCATGTCCAACAGTATTAATTTAATCTTTTCTGTTCACAGTTTACCATACAAGTAGCTAGGGAATGTGTGATTCTAAATAAATTATGCCATCATTCAAAAACATGTGCTCAAACTTTATGCTGTGATTTTGATAGGAAATCAAATAGTAAAACAAATGAAGTGAAAGTACAGACTGGTTCTAGAGTGGTTGGTAGTAAAATATTTCTCAATCTCGACCAATTATATTTTAGTTATTCATCCTCTTTTCCTTTACAGTCAATGGGACAATGGGACAATTTAGTGATTGATTAATCTGAATTTTCTTTCTTTTTTTTTTTTTTTTTTTCCTCTCCCCTCCATTTATAAAGAGAAGAACTGGGATTAGTATCAGGCCAGATTTTTCACTATTGTCCATGAAGGGGAATATGAATAGCTTCTTTTAAGATAGTTGGCCAAAGTTAGGACATGCTATGTGTTATAACATAGTTACATCATTTTTCTTTTAGATATATGAGATTTACTGGTAGGACCTGGATCCTTCTGCATGAATTCTAGTGGGAGATAGATTTGTATTGACATTGCTTAGAGCACTCAGTGTTTGACTTCACCCACCCTTACTCCTTCCTCAATAACCCAAAAAAGGTGATGCAGCTTTCCCTAATGTGCTTTGATCCCTTTTCCAGCCTTCATGCCCAAAGACCTCTTATCTCCAGCTGAAGAAGTCAGAGCTTTCTTCAGTTCTGTCCTAAATTGCTTCCTCTATTGCCACTCTTGTCACCCAGGTTTTTAATTTTTGTTCACCCTGGGGAGGCCACTTCTTCCAGCCTCCCAACTGTCCAAGTGGCACTACAACACAAGAGGGATGGTCCTGCAGTCTCCAAGCCCCAGGGGGAAAATGGTCACAGGAGAGGGACCCAGGGATACTCAGGGTACAGGGAACCCAGGGAAAACCCAGCTGCTGAAAGTGCTGAATTTGCCTTGAGTGAGGCCTCAGCTCAGCCAGAATTCAGTCAGAACCAGAAAATGTTTTACAGGAGTAGCAAAGGACAAGTCTTGCACACTTGAACCCAGACTTTCAAATTTAATCTGCTCACTGCAGAGTATGAAGGCACCTGAATTTTGAGAAGAGCAGTTATGAGAGCTCTTTTAAAACTGACAGTGTATATCTTCACAAAGCTGTATCAAAAACTTGTCACTGCTCATGCTTTCTAAAAATCATGGCCTGAAGCACTTTTGTGCTTCAGCACTTCCAGGTGATTGGCAAGGGCTGGGAATACATGGCCTCACTACTGGTCTTCTGAGGTGCCTTTCTGTCTGACTGGTTCTGTGTTTCTCTGAAAATGCTAAAATATTTAGAATTCAAAGCCAGCAAAACTGCAGAATGGATGTCCCACTCTAAGACTACAAAAAAAGATTTAGATTTTACCCCTGGTTTCCATGGAAAACATCTGAGTCTTTCTCATTTTCCAGTCATATGTCAGACTGAATTTTGGCCACTCTTTGCTGTGGGGTTGTTCATATCCAACCTAGTTGGGCTGATCATGATGTGCTGGGCTGGCAGAATGCTGGCTGCCTTACCAGGGTATGTTCCAGGAGAGTGTGCCATGCCTTAGAAGAGTATTAAAAGATCCTTATAACAGGCGTGAAAAGGTTAAAAAAGCAATGTCACCATCTGCACCTAAAACAAAAATTTTCCAGTTGACTTCTCACTTTTCTATTTGCCTCTGAAAAATCTGAGAAGCCCAGCTGGTTTCTTAGATGCCATGAAAAGAGATTCTTGATACAGCCATATAAGTCTGTACTTGAATTACAGCTTAAAAATAAAAAATGACAGCCTTATCAGCTTGTTTGATGTGGCATTCAAACTGAAAGCTACAGCTCCCTCTTCAAATGTTGATAGTGAATTGTTGGAGGGGGAGAAATCTCTGCATTCATAGGGAGAGAAACTCATGTCAGTCATGCCAGAGTATCAAGAAATGTTATGGGATCTGGAGGAAATCTGCCAAAAGCTGCACACTATTGCTTTTTAAATACTCAGCTATTCCTTATTGGTGTGGTCTGGAGATCTTTAAATTCTGACTTAATTAGGGGAAAAAAAAAAAAGGTATAAATAAATGGTCTCGGTGTGGCCACATTTGTAGCAGAAAGGGTTATTTTAGTTGTCATGAAACATTAATTCCCCTTTTGTGCATTTTTATATTAAAACACTAATGAATTTGTATGCCAAAACTGCCCTTAATTATTTATGATATATAATTCATTAGGCCCCAGAGGGAAAGGGGAGGTCAGGGAGGTCATGTGACCAGCATGTGCCTCATTACCATCTGTGAAATGATAATGAAATTAGCAACGGATGGACAACAAATTGGAAGCAAGTTTCTTGTAACTGGAGGGAAATAATTGCTGGAATTTTTTGCTGCCTAATGGTTTTTTGCTGAGCTTTATGGGCAGGACACCTGCAGCAAGTGTGGCAGCCTCCACGCTGTCCCCAAACAGGGCTGCTGTGACAGAAAAGTGCCACATGTGTGCCTGTCCTGCTCTGTAGCTGAGGAAATGGATGTGGAGCAGGTGCATTGCTTCCATTATGCAGAGGTTGGGGATGGCCCATGGGGCTTCTTGAGTGGGAATCTCAGAACATCCAGATCATTTCAAAAACATCAGATTTGGTGCACATTAGATTTCTGGTCAACCTGTAGCAGAGTGCTGCAAGAACCAAAAGCTGGAGGACGCTTCTGAAACCAACTTTCTGCAAATGTTCTTTTTCTGGTGATTATTCAATCCTTCAGCAGCTGGAGAGGCACTGGGATGTTTGCACAGAATGTACAGTACAAGCCTCTGTGACTAGAGCTGAGTTAGGTTTTAGGTTATTTCATGTGCTGATCAAGTTATTTACTTGATGATAATGTGGCCACACTCATTCCACTCTCACTGCACTAATGTCATCTTGGAAGATGTCAAGCATGAATTTAGTACAGGAAACATAGGGGCTGAATAAGGCTGGAAGGCTTTCTTATAGGAATTTTTTAAAAAGGGGAAAAGAACTCAGGAAAAGCAAACAAACCCTTAAAAAATACAGACTGACTTCACACTTTAGTCCTGTTGTCACTGTGTAAAAGCAGAGGAAATATTTGTATTGATCAGGGGAGACTTTGGAGTGTGTTTGAGGGGAATACCTTTTCTTATGGGCTCTTATACATCCAAAGCAGCAAAGGTACCCAGGTTTGCAGCACTGGCATCGAGACTTTCTCCTTTCCTGTCCATCATCCCAGCAGCTGTCAATCCAGATTGTAATGTGATCTTTCTGGGCATTTTCAATTGGGAGAGTCAGATCATAAGAGAGAGCGATCATAACAAGGCCTTGTGAGTGTCAGTCTCCTTTGGAATGAAATGCTACGCCTGAGTGCTGCCTTGTTTTCCTCCTGGGGTTTTGAGTCCAGGGGAATATGGATACAACAATTCTGTGTATTTGCTGTGCGTTCTGCTCCCTGCCTGGGCTGGCTAACCTCCCCCAACAAAGCCATCTTCTGAAGGAGTGCAATTCAAATTATGATTCAAATTATGATAGTGAACAAGCTTTCTTAATGCACAAGAGGCAGATTGTCAGTCTTTTTTTTTTTTCATTTTTCAGTTATGATAAAAGGAGGAACAACCATAGTTATAAAGGGAATATCATATTACCACGATGTAATCCTCCTTTTATAATAGCAGAGAAAATAAATCTCATGAAAACAGAGTTAGCATTTGCCCAGTATTTAAAATAGTTGATATATTCATGATATCACAAGTCTTCTTCTCTGACTTTAAATTTCCATAGAGACACGTTAGTCTGCTTGGGTTCTTCTCCCAAAATACTCCATGGCCCTGCATATCTTGGGCTCTTTCCTGAAGTGGAGTGATTTTTCAAATCAACTGAGAAGGTAATAAATAAAATAAAGAAACAGTTTTCAGCTATTTGTCCTGCCTAGTGTTATCATGGAGGGGGGAATAAATATTTTACACTCTTTTCTTTCCATTCTCTTTTGTTCTAAATGTGTACCCATTTTCGAACACTAATTCTTTCTGATGTAATTTATTTTTCTTGTTCTTTGTAATGGGATGTAGCTATCCATCACTTAGGGGCCATGCTGAAAAGTGATGGCTGATGGCTGAAGAGCTCAGGTCATGAACAAAGTTCTTTGATCTTTCTTCAAGGCAGAGGCTCTTTTGGAAAGAGCCTAACTCTGCAGTCATAAAAAGGGGTTATGTTAAGCTGGATGTTGTCAATGGAGTAATATCAACAGTAATGTCATTAGGAGAGAGAGGTATTTATCTTTTAATTAAACCAATTATCTAGTCAGTGAATTATCAGCTTTTTATACATGTATTATCCATTCTTCAGGGTTTCTATTTCATCTTAGGACCTCTTTCATTTTCCTTTGAAGCTTCTAAACGTATATCCTTGGCATGCTTTGCATGCCAGGTGTGACCAGGACTTGCGTTTGGGAACTGGGTGGTGGAGAGCTAGGAAGATGGAGATACTGATAATGGAGATATGGTGGCCTAGGAGGGCTGTTGGGGTTTTTTTCTGACTGCTTGAAATGTATTAATATTATAACTTTCTGCATTTTGCTTTCCATTGAAAAGTGAGTGTTAATATAAAACATTTTTAATGAATGGCAATTTTTTTTTTTTCAAATGTGTTTTAGAGGCAACAGATTAGCCTGGGAAAATACAGGGTTTCACTCCTTGCTCCAGCATGGGGCAGCGGGACTAAGGCATCAAGTGCTGTAGAGATCCTGAGAGTATTTATCACACTCAATACCCTCCTCTAGCAGACCTGGTTTATTATTTATGGTTTATTATTTTGAACCACCCAATGAGCTCGTGCTTCCTGTAAACCAGAAAGTTTTACCTCTGGTGACTCTCCAAGCCAGTTCCTTCCCTCTGCTCAAATTGTCTTTCAGCTGACAGAGATCCATCCAAGGTAACTCCTTCCTCAGGACAAGTGTCCCATTGCTCCATGCAGCTTACAGATATGTCATTTTCCACATGTGGAAGGGTTGGGATGGGTTGATTTTGCAGACAGACTGACTTGTGAAAAACTCTGCTGCACTGCACTGTGTTTATAGTCTCCAGTCACACCTTTCTCTCCAGTTAGTGAATGGTTTTGGAGGGGAACATTGAGCTGATTTTTAGGGGGTTTGTGAATAATTTCTCAGGGTCTTGTAGCAAAACACTACAGACATGTGGGCCCTCTTTTGTTTCATATTACTTGGGATATTATCCCATCATTTGGATTGTGTGTGTTGTAGAATCCTCTTGCATCCAGTGAGGGCCCTTTGCTCAGATGTAAGCTTTATTATCCAAGCAGTTCTAAATTCACTTTAGAGGAATAGAAATGCCTTCCTGACCTACCATGAAGTACTAGGAAACCAGGATTAGTGAAACCTTTGTCAATACGTTAACATTTACTACAGGCAATTGACTAGAGACCAGGTGGTAACTCTATAAAGATTAATCTAACAGCTCCACATAAACTGTAGATCATGTTGGAACCTGAGATCCAGCAGAGTCCAATAAAGGGGATACTACAGAATTAAACCCTACTGCCTCATATGGAGTTCTAGATATGCTTGCTACTCTGTTTTAAAGCTGTCAGCTTACAACATATCCTCTCATTTAAATTCAGCTACTTTTCCAGTCAGTCTCTCCTGTGTTTCCAAGGATGATAGCAGAAACTTGTGTCAGTTCTGTCTGCCTCCTGTCATTCTCCTACCACTCTTACTACACTTCCCACTTCTTTTGCCTTCCAGAGAGCAGGAAGTTCTGTGGGAGAAACAAAAAAAAAGGCATCACCAAAGAATAAAAGCCCCCACAAATCTAACTTACAAGCTCAGTTAAAAATACTCTACCCTGATCTATGACTTTCCTTTGCAAGGATTGTACTTGCAACATCTCCTGCTTTTTGGAAGTGTTGAGCACAGCATCCCTCAATGTTGTCCCTGCCTTTTTTACAGCACAATCTTTCCCCTGAGCTGGCACTAGGCATCACCCTCTCCTGGGTGTTTCCTGACCTCTCTGCCTCCAGACAGGTTGCAGATTAGTTTCTTGTGCTGATGGTTCCCATGTCTCCTATCCAAACTTTACTCCTATCAGTAATTGATTTGAATACCTTGTTCACTAGGGAGAGGACCCGAAGTGTTGAACCAAAAAGGCGGAATCTACTAATCTCCCGTGAGGATGCAGTCTCCAGCTCTGCCTGCAGACCAGCGGACAAAGCTGCATCACCCTCCTCCTTCATGCCACTCCTGGGAGCAGCGGCAGCATGGGTGCAACCCATCGATTTCTCCCCAACTGAGCTGATTCTTTTTAATAAAGGCATTAAAAAGGAGAAAGATCTCCTGCCCATTCTTTCAAAACAGATCAGGAAGGTGGTTTTATACTGAGCTTCCTGATAATTCATTTTCCAGCTGGTCAAGTCCTCACTTTGCCAGACAAACCATAAAGCTGTGGGTAAAATATTTTTGAAGCTGTTATAAATAAACACCCGAGTTATGTTTTGTAAATTATGTTGTTGTCTCGGTGGGCAAGGATTTTATCACACTGAGCTCAAATTAAATTCAGCGAAAAATTCAGGAGTGCAGCTATAAATCACATATTCTTTTCAGGGAAGGGACTGTTGTCTTTGCACAAGAGTGCAGGTGCTTCAGCAAAGGTGATAATTTTACCCACAGAAGTTTTTTGGAGCTGCTGCTTCCTTGAAGGGAAAGGCTGAAAACAAAGGTGTCAGACCATGAGCTACTGTGATCATCCTCATCCTTAAGGCAGAAAATTGTGCTGCTTCCCATAAATCCTTGAGCCAGCTTTGCTTCTTCTTCATGTCCACAAATTATGAGGTGAGAGTGGCAGCTCCTGCTTCCTAATCTTTTCTCCTTTTCCTTTCTCACCAGGATTTCCTATGCAAAATTTGATCAGTACCACACAGTGGTACTGGGCAAGTGTGGGATGGAAGTGAGAGAGGAGCAAAAAGGGGCTGCTCTCATGGGGAGTGGGCTCTGTGTGGAGACACAGGCAGAAATTCCCTCTGACAGAGGCAATGAGAGGTGGATTGAGAGGTTTTTGGGTGAGAGAAGGAGAGATGGAAGTGTAGAGTGCACTCCTGGTGTATTATCACCTGCTTGGAGATTTCTGTGAGGGGCAATAGCAGTTACCATGTGAGAGAGGGAAGACAGATAACACATTCAGAAATAATTGCAAAGCGTTTCATTAGCAGTTATTCAAATTACGTTATCTTAGCCTTTGTGCTTAATTATCCAACAGCTTCTGAACAATACCCAGAGAGCTGAGGGGGGAAAATGCAGGGTCAGCTATGGGAGTAATTTAACATCTTACATTTAATTGGAGTGCTCTGTAGGTTTGCTCTGTTCCTGGGAGGATGGGAGCATTTCCCCTTCCCGAGAGATCTGCAGGGGCTGTGGACCTGAGCCAGCCCCAGACACCTCCCTGCACTGCCAGTGCTTTGCACAGATGTGCTTTGGGTTTGAGGATTTCCCCCTCCAGAGGGGCTTTGAGATGCAGGATGGGAGGGGAAACAGTGGCATATCCTGATTGCCCCTCCTGGCTGGAGGGAATGGGGAAATCTTCAGTGCCTAAAGGCCACCCCTGGCCCTTCTCTTCCCTGGGAAATCTCCTGGAGCCTGGCAGCTCTCCATGAGTGAGTGAGCCAGCTGGGTGAGTCTCAGCTGGCTTGTGGCTCTCCTGAAGGCACAGCTCAGGCTTGTGGCTCTCCTGAAGGCACAGCTCAGGCTTAACTCCATCTCTGGGAGGGAAGCAGCTGATCTGGCTTTCAGAGGGAGCAGGGATAGAGACAGAGCCTGAATCTGGGTGCTGGGTGTCCTTTTTGGTCAGTACTGCCAGGGGTTTGCACAAACCCAGTTGCAGCTTGGTGTAGCACAAGCTCTGGCAGTGCTACCTGCAGAGAGGAGTTGCTACCACGGCTGTGGGTCTCCCAGACCCTGCCCAGCTGCTGTCAATGAGTTTTTCTCTCTTGCCATTGGCATCATCGCTCTGAGAGTGCTGCTTTGCTATATATTGGCCTAAAATGAAGGTTAGGATCTGTGACAACTCACCCTTAAGGGGAAGGAAGCACCATGTCAATATATGGGGAAAACCCCTCAAGACTGAAAACAAAAAAATGAAATCCTGACCCTGCTCTAAATAGCAGGAGGTTCTACTACTGGCTCCAGAGCATCTTCGCTTATACCTATTGCCCAAAATAATATCAGCTCACCTTTGCTCTTCCTTTCTGCAGACAGTTTCAATTTGAGCCTACTCCTCCAGGCACTGTCTAGCCCAGAGTACACACCTTTCCTTTTAATTACTGATCTGCTCAGCTTTCCCATGGATTGGGGTTGTGGGTTGCTTCAAAAAATACGATGAAAATATTTGTCAAGATTGGAATGAATTGAAAGCACAGACCAAAGCAAAACCAAATGCAATTTAACTAAAATCATTGTAGAGAAAGTGGTGTGAAACTACATGATTGCTGCTGTCTTTTGTTAATACTGGTGAACTCTTATGCTCTTCAGTATTTTTGTTTCTCCTACTTAAATCTTTTCTTCAATGTTTGCTTTCAGTTCCCTATCTATTCTGCGTTTGTTTCCAATATTTGTCTCCAGTATTTGTGGTGGTTTCCATTTGAGAATCAGATGGAAGGGAAACAAGATGCCTCGGATATGGCAACCACAGTGTGTTTTAGCAGCACCCTCCCCTCTCATTCTCGCACTGACTGTCACTACATCACCTCAGACCCTCCCCTGGAGCCACCTTCTTCTTCCTCAGGGAATAGAAACCAGCTGCTTATGGTCCCAGACTTTTTCTTGATCCTCCTCTTCTTCCACACCTCCTTTTGTGAGGGAAACGTCTGCTTGCTTGGATTTAATCACCAAATTGAGGAGACATGACTCCCTGATATATTCCTCTGGTGTGTCTTTCTGATTTTTCCTGCAGTACCTCTCAGTCGCATGCAGCTAAAAATAAACATATTTTCCTTCTCCTCAGCCCTTTCCACTCAACCTGAACTGTGCTGAGGAGATGAGAGAACAGGGAAAGTTATCTTGGTTTCTGAAAGCACTGAATGGTATTTCAAATAAACATAAGATTTTAAAGTTTCATAAGCAGGTTTAGACAGGACAGCAGAATTCTGGTGCAACCTGAGAGCTCCAACCAACCTCATGAATGTCTCAGAAAAAATCCTAGAGCACTCACTGCTGCTGGTTAAATCTAATACAGACACCAATCTTTTAAATAGACAGTCATGGTCATACTCAGCAACCCTTTACTAAACATCTATGAAAAAAACCAAAACTGTGAAAAGTAAAATACATCACAAAAAACCAACTCTCTGAGCACAGCAACAAACCCTCTTTTCTGAATAAGTGAAAAACCTCCTGAATTTTAAGCATTGAATGGATATTTGTGTAGAGCATGTAAGTAAAAAGAAGGACAGGGAAAGGGGAAGGGAAAGGAAAGAAGCCTGGACATGTGAGCAGTATTTTTCTGTTTGGTTAACTGTGCATATATTTTCAAGATCACATTACCTTTTTTTATTTATTATTACTTTAAAAATGATTGCTTCAAAAATTACAGTATTTCTACTGTAATTTTGGAGGCATAATGTATCCTGCAAATCAGAAAAGAGAAAGAGAGTTTAGTTATTTTATGTCTTTGCTGCTTATTAGTCTTTTCAACTCCAGTGTGAAATAAATAAATGGGGCAGGAGATCTTTCTCCTTTTTTAATGCCTTTATTAAAAAGAATCAGCTCAGGTGGGGAGAAATCAACAGGTCGCGCCCACGCCGCTGCTGCTCCCAGGAGTGGCACGGAGGAGGAGGATGATGATGCAGCTTTGTCTGCTGGTCTGCAGGCAGAGCTGGGGATTCCGTCCTCACGAGAGAATAGGAGATTCCACTTTTTCGGTTTAACATTTCAGGTCCTTTCCCTAGTTAATATCTTTTCAGGTTAGGGTGAGAAGTAAAAAGGATCTTAGCAGGTACTGGATTAAGTTCCTCATCCTTAAATGTCACTTAGGTCTCTTAATTCTATGTTGGCTCGTTGTTTTTAGGGGTTTTCCTGGGAAATATGCAAAATTTCATGAAATGCATTCTCCTCTGCATACTAGCTCTGATGCCACTCCCCTGCCCTGCAGGGTCTGGTGTCACTCCAGGGCAAGCATCAGGGGGACAATGGCTAATCACCAACCATTAACAGGTAATTAAAGAAGAACTCTCTCACCAATAGGTGGCTGCAACATGAAGCTAACTTAACAGCAACTGGTTCAACTTGTTTCAACTCTGTAACCTTAAAAAAAACAAAACAACCAGATAACTTTTTATTCATAACACTGTGCCCTAAGACAACCTGGCAGATCCTCAGCTGTGGAGTCTTTTTGGTCTTGTCTATGTGGACAGATATATAAATTCAGCCTCTTTCCTCCATACCCTGCAGGGACAGACACTCCCCAGTGCTGCCTGGAAGCCTCTGCTGCCCTAGAGGTACTTTGCTGTAGTTAATATATAGCATTACCTCTGCACCCCTCGTTTTTCTTGTTTCATGTTGGAATCCGAAATGCAGGGAACTCTCAGAACTTTGGGCCTGTAAGCCAAAGCTTAGAATTAAACACAGGATTTGATTTGAGACCTTGGAAAAAGCTTCCAAACTTAGGTGCTAGAAGCAAGAATGTGGATTTATAGTTTAAAGCAGAGACACGTTAAGTTAAGAAGAAGAAAGTTTGTAGGTTCAGAGTTTAAGATATAAAAACAAAAGTAGTTATAAATGTAAACAAGGAGTTTAGAATGCAGTACTGGAGTTTTGCT
This sequence comes from Pyrgilauda ruficollis, assembly GCF_017590135.1. NCBI lineage: Eukaryota > Metazoa > Chordata > Aves > Passeriformes > Passeridae > Pyrgilauda > Pyrgilauda ruficollis. The sequence goes on along the minus strand of NW_024526222.1, from coordinate 10,229 downwards.
TGTCACAACAAGATTGGCTAAGAAAACTTACACTGTAGCATGAGTCTATAAGGCAAAATATTTAAGGATTGGGTTAAAAAATAAGTATCCTTGTTGGCAGTGTTTTATTGGTCAATAAATCCTTAAAAGGTCTTGTAACTAGGGGTCTTGTGACCTTTGAACCATGCAGTAAAGATGTGAGCCGAACTCACCCTTCCTGCCTATGTAGAACATAAGAAAATAAACCTCATTGTCAAAAACGCTCAGAGGTCCCCTCTCAAACTCATTCAAAATTCCTTCCAAAATCCCCATCATTTCAGGCACATGCTAGGTTGAAAATGTCCCTTTTGAGATACATTCAGTGCTTTCCACACCAGTCACAAACCTCTGCTGCCATTTGGTTTTAGGTTTCCCCCTCGCTGATGAGGCAGAGTGAGGGGAGCGGAGGGAACAAGCAGAAATGTGAAGCATCAGCAAAGCTCTGTGGTGTTTGACAATGATTTGTTGGGTGGGCGCCTGTTTTGCACTCCCTACCTGTGCAGCTGTGCACTTGGGTGAGTGAGGAGAACTTGCACTGGATCCTTCTGTCCTGCATGAATGTCAGTTCCTTTTCTAGAATGTTACCATGGCATCCTACCCCAGGTCATTTAATAAGGGAGGAGAGGATGTAAAAGGGACATGTTTATAACCTATTAACCCCTTCAGGAGAGCAACGTGAAAGGAATAAGAGAAGGAGGGGGTCACTATGTTGGATTCTTGGTTCTTCCACTGCTGTTTTTGAGACTGCAAATGAAGTGTCTCTTTCTAGATACCATCATAATACCATCATATCACCACAGGTAGCCTGGCCCTCTGCCCCTTGAAAGATGGCAAGTGAAGCCCTGAGGTCAGGAAATGTGAGGCAACTGGGCTTTACATTGCACTAATGCCTTCATCCTGTAGATTTCCTGGGTGTTTTTATTTTTTAAAGTTACTTCTTTACATCATTCTCTCTAAAACAATGCCCCTTGTCTTCCCAGAGAATCTGGTTCTATCTGTGATTGCCAAAGGCAGTCACATTTCTACAACAGCCTGGTTTACAGAAGGTTTAGCTTGAACTGCCTGCTGGCCTTATGTATGGGAGGCAATGAATCTTCATAGTTGGGCTGAACTAGGAAAGTACTTAAAATAGCAGTAAAATCTCTCAGTGTGCACTTTAATTATTAAATTTTGTCCCTCTGCAGAGCAGAGTAATTTCTTTTTGGGATAATTGCCTTTTCGAAGCAATTTTTTGCATTAAAGATTCACTGGCATTTCAGAAGATGCTTCTAAATGCTCCTTATTAAAAATTTAACTTGAGTCTTGTCTTTCCTCATTCAGCTTTTTACTTTTTCTTGCCCACAAAACAGTAGCCTTCATTCTCTTCTAGCCTGATCTGTGTTGCACACACTTGCACATTAAAGCAAAAAATAATGCATATCTGTTCTTCTGCATTGGTGTCCTGTAAATCCAGGGAGGTTCAGGGATAGCTCAGTTTGTGTGACCTGTTGCCTCTCAGCCCAAACTCCCACCCTGCAAGGCTTCCCTTCTAAATCACGTGTGCTGACTTCACTTATCCCTTTTTGTTTGTGATCTCATAGAAAAAAAGAAATATTATGGAAGGACTCATTAAATTCCCCAGTATATGCTCGAACGTGAATCAGCAGCTCAATCTTTTCTGAATCTAGAGACGGATTTGCCATCTCTTGAAGTGAGTCTTGGTGTGTCTTTGCCACCCTTCATTGATTGCTGCTGATCTCACCAATGAATTTTTGCACATCCCAAAGGAAGGAGGAGTTTTGTGAAGGAGTTTCACAGAGACCACCAATGCACTAGAGACAAAACTGCTCTCCATATCCACTGAGGAACTCCCTTAAAATAATCCTGGTGATTCCCTGTAAGTAATTCTTCAACAAGGCCTTTCTGATGGTCCATGTCCAAGCCAGAGTTTTTAGTGGGGAGAGTTCAATCAGAAGAGCTTTTTATCCTGGCTCGCATCTGCTAAAAGAGATTAGAATTAGTATTTATTTGTGCATCAGTAATGCCACATTCAGGACACCTGAAGGTTTCTTCCTATCCCTCTATCTAAGTAATTCAGAATTAATGGAATTTTAATAGCCAGAATTTGTCTTAAATGAAAACATAAAGATGACATTGAATTAAGGGAACTTGAATTTATCTTCCATCTGATAACTCCTTTTGGCAGCTTGTCCTGGTGCTATTCCTTTGATTTAAAGGGAATTACTCCAGATTTTTAATAGTACAAACTAGATGGAAATCATCTCATTGATAAACCTCAAAAGTTTAGATTTTTTTTCCCCATTTTCCCACAAGCCCCTCCAGTTAAGTGGATAACTGAGGCCTTCAGAAAAAAAGCAAAGCTTTCAAGGGTAGGATCTTGGACAGGGAGTTTAGACTAGGAGATAATGTTAAAATTCAGTTGCAACACACAGCCAAGATTAAGATATGGATTCAGTTTTGATTTTGTTGAATGTTCATATGTTTGTACTCATGTGGTCAGCTAAAATTGGAAAAAAAAGTACTGAGACAAACTGATCTTGTTAAATTCTTCCTGCCCTTTCCAGACTGAAAATGAGAGTTAAAAAAATTATTCTGCATCTTACTGAGCCTGATCTGAAGCCCAGGTGCAGATCTAAGTTTTACGTAATGATCTCCCACCCCAGAAAGAGAAGAAGGCAGGTTCTGTGGAGCTGTGGTTCAGGTCTGTCTCTCCCTGCAGTGGGCTGCATTCTGTGCTCTGCACAGTCTGCCTTGCCCAGAACAGCTGTGGCTGTCACCCACTAGCACAGTGTTAAAATGAAGTCTGATTGTCTTTCCATCCATGCAGTTAGCTGCTGTCAGTCTCACATGTGGCAAGCAATCGGTGCAGGGTTTTTGTCCTGGAGTTAGCTGGTTTAACCTTGAATTAAGTGAGTAAATATATAAAACAGCAATTGGAGTTTGGTAGCAACCAAGTAATGTTATCTGCAAAACTCAGTCTCAGCTTCCAGCTGGCGCTTCTCGAGGGGCAGCAGCACAATTGAGATTGGCAGGAAGTGGATTTCATGGGGTGAATTCTAGCACAGGAGACAACTACCTGCACAGTGTGTGAGTTATGAATCTTGCCTTTCTCAGTAGCAAAGAGCTTTCTTTTCTCACTTATCTCTGGTACTTGTCAGCTTTGGAGCTGATTACAGTCTTTTTAAAAGGGTACATGGCCTTTTGTAGTCATAGCAGGACTTTATAAACTAAGCAGGAATCTTCTCTTGTGACTGCCTTGGATTGCTCAGACATCTTCATCTTCTTTGCGCCTTATTGGGTTTTACCCAGAACCTCCATGGTCATTTTCCCAGCCCTTTTTTTCTGCAGCTCATGGCAAAAGATGCAGAAGGAAGCTGTTGTGACATTTAGATAGCTACAGGAGTGAACAAACACCAGGTTCAGCTACTCCTGGACTCGGGAGACATCAGCCTTTCACCTTTTGGCTTCCAGCTCTGTGGTTTGTGATGGCTTCTGCAAACAACTTGGCATTAAAAACCCTCTTATTTAGTGCTTCTCCCTGAGGAAAGCTTTGGGCCTGTTGTCAACACATGGCTTTTCTTCCCCTTGGGGGAAGGGAGGGAGCGGTTTTCAAAAGCAGAGTTCTGTCAGTGTCATTTCTTGTCCTGCCCTTGTCCCAGAGCAATTTTGTGAGCCTGGGGCTGCTCTGGTTACCATGTGAGTCCCCAACTTTGGCTGAGACTGTGCTGCTCCCTCAAAGCTCCATCATCCACTGGCACAAGCGAGGCCACGGGAGCAGTGGGACACTGCCTGATGGACTGCAGGGAAGCAGCATACCCCAAGGTTATTCCAGAGCCCAGGCTGTTCACTTAATGGGAAACACAACAGACTGAGCCCATGGAGCAGCTCTTGGCCTACTGGGGAAAAAAAAACCCCAGCCTTTGGTGCTGTTGTTTGTTAATGATTTGTGCTGTGGTACCTCGAGGAGGCCCCGTGCTCCCTCAGGACTGTCCGTAGCCGGCAGTTTTCACTCCGTTGTGCTCCATGGATGCGCTGAGGTTGAAATAAAATTGGGCAGGAGATCTTTCTCATTTTTTAATGCCTTTATTAAAAAAAAAATCAGCTCGAGTGGGGAGAAACAACAGGTCGCACCCACGCCACCGCTGCTCCCAGGAGTGGCACGGAGGAGGAGGATGAGTGCAGCTGTGTCTGCTGGTACACAGGCAGAGCTGGGGCTTCTGTCCTCAGGAGAGCGGTAGGAGATTCCGCCTTTTCAGTCTGACATTTGAGGTCCTCTTTCTAGCTGACATCCTTTACGTTAGGGTGAGAAGTAAAAAGGATTGTAGCAGACATGGGATTAAGTTCCTCACATTTAGACATCACTTAGATCTCTTAATTTCATGTTGGCACGTTGTTTTAGGGGTTTTTCTTGCAAGATTTTGTGAGGGGCTTCCTCATTTGCATACCAGCTCCGACATCACCTCCCCCCCCCCCCACCTGCAGCTTCAGGTGTCCTCCAGGAAGCAGCAAGGGGACAATTGAGCTGATTTCTAACCATTAAAAGGTAATTGAAGAAAAACTGTTAACAACAGGTGATTACAACATGAAGTTATTAACAACAGCAATTGGTTTAACTTGTTGACTCTGCAACTTAAAAAAATGGACAACTTTTCTACTCATAACAAGGTGACAAGGATTCAACTGTACTTTCAGCTCTGCTGCCTCTGGCTGCCAGCACACGCTGCACCCCTGCCACTGATTTCCTGTCCAAGGGTGTGCAGCCTGATTTAATTGCTGTTAGGAATGTAATTAGTAATTCGTGGAAATAAACGCTGTATAAAATATAAGTGTATAAAATAAACTGCGGAGTGGGGGGGGAAGAATCCCTTTTTCCTTCAGGTTGGGAATTCTTGGCCAGATGACCCAGGGCCCCGATGGATATCACGGCATTTGCATCCAAAGAGGACTCCAGCTGCACCAAGGACGAGCATTCAACAGCACCTACGCCCAAAGACGCCAGGTGCTGATGGCCCAGATGAGATGCCTATCTGAGGGGGGCCAGGATCATCATCACCCTGAATCTGAATGCCAGATTCCGGGAACTCGGGGGAGTGTATTATTCTATTCTGGGACGAAGGCTTTGTGCAGCCCAAGCCAGAGAAAGATACCAACATGAATATGAAGAACTCCGAAAGAAACAAAGACTTTCTGCTGCGGGCGAAATAAACTGTATAAGAACTGCTACCTCGAAGCAGTTGGTGTGGACGGGGAGGTCAAGGCACCAGCGAGGGGGTGCTTTCCTCTTGTTCACCCGTATCATCGACCGGGGGTGATACGCTGTCCGTTTTTGGTGGTGGCTATCGGACTGTTATTACGGTCGCGAAATAAATTTTATTTTTCGTATTTTTATTAAAATTGGCTGACTCGCAATTTTCATTTATAACAATTGCTAATAGAGCAGATCTGATAACACACAGCACACAGCTATGTGGTTTTAAGACATGGGAGAAAGGGGCTAGAAGCGTAGTAAAAATAGGCTCTCTGAAGAGGTTTCATAATCTAATGCATCTGGACAGTGTACATTAGAGTGTCTGGACTAAAGATTCAGCCAACATTGGTTTTTTGTAATATTTTCCTTTGTATTTTTTAGAGGTTCATACTTTTCTGTTCATGTCATCAGGACTTTGTTGTGCTCCATTTGCTGTCTTGCATTTAGGTTCATTTGCATTCTGAGCGTTTCCAAGTACTTTAAAAATGGTCATTAAGTATATCTTGGCATGTCTTTGAAAAGTACTATTATTAATTGTATGCTTCAAATTTTACATATCTACATGAGTTACCTTCACCACACAATACTGGGGTTGGAGACTTTTCTTCCATTCTCTTTTCCTACTTCAGATTTGCAGATCCAGACTCCTCGAGTCTATTGTATTGTAAGCCTATATTGTTCTCTTTATCCCTAGGATGTTTAAAAGAAGCTGACAGATGAGTTATGACTTAAAATTTAGGTCTGGCTTTAAAAAAAATATACTAAACCCACCAGTGTATTATTGTGCTGCGGGATCACTTCAAGAGCCCTTTTTATTGCCAGAATGAGAGAGTCCTTTCTGGTCTCTGTACAGTGGGAATCAGAGACAGTAGAAATAAACAGTTGTCAGTGATAAAAATAAAGGAAAATGTCCATTTTGTGGTGGACCAGGACTCAGTAAGAGACAGTCTTTTGAAATCTGTATGAACAATTCTGTGCTTGAGGTAAGCAGTGAAAAATGAAAATCATGATAGTATCTTTCATACAGCACTGTGAAATAAATCAAGGAAAATAGAGGGGGGGAAATTATATAGAATTAATAGAATTGACATTCTAATCGGCTGAGGAGCCAACTACATGATGAAGGAAAAATAGTTGAGCTGTGTGGTAATATTTGCTCATTTTGTATTTATTTGCTGACTTTATGCTGAAGAGACAAAAATAAAATATTCCCAAAATTAGTTATGATAGGTGTTTGAACAAAAGATGCAGATCCTGAGTCAGGGACATGGACACTGTGGTGCACTGGAAGGAAAAGTACCAAAATTCACAGCCATTTGGCTCTGTAGTAATTCAGAGATGCTGAGCTAGGCTGAAGCAGCCACAAACAGGAGGTTTAAAGCTCACCTGGGCACCAAAGGAAAGAACCTACAGTTCCCCTGAAAAGCGGCCAAGCTGAAGGACATTTCTTCCATTTATTTTTCCCCAGCTAATACCCTGTTTCCTGTCAGTTCTGTGCCAGAACTCACTTTGCTGACTGCAGCGAGACAGTCAAGATTCAGATTTCCATTTTCCAATGCTTTGCCTGCTTTGGAGGAAAGCACAGACATAATCCATCATTAGTCCAGGGATTCAGCTGGTCCTAATAGCCCTGTGTATGAGCACTCCAGGAGAGCTGAATGTTGGTTTCCAGCCCTGGGGGAGCCTCCTGTGTCTGTCCTTCAAATATTTCTATTTATACATTGATTTCAGTTTATGGTAGGAGGTGAGGATGTGAACAGGTCACCGAGCTCCCACGTCACCTCCCGCATGGCCTGTGGTTTGTGAGCCATAGACCAAGGTTCAGTAAAACCTGGGTAGGATCAGTTTTGAAAAAGCACAGGGAAGGAGATCAAGAGGGCTCTCTAATTCTCCAGCATAACCTTTCCCATGTCTCTCAAGAAAACAGGGTTTCTGATCACAGTGACAAGCAGGGTTTGGGATATGCTGGGCTCTTTGCTGCTGTAACTCATTTCCTTACTGCTTTCCAAGGCTGCAGCCCCTGTGCTGTTCCCCATGCTGGGATCTGCCCGGGGATGGGAGGTGATGGGGCAGGCTCTCTGGTCTCAGCTTTCCGGAGGGCAGATCCAGCTGCATTTTGTATCTACTGTCAGTGTTTCAAAAAGCAAACTCTCATCCTGGAAGCTGTGCTCCACTGTGTAACACCCCTCTCTGTACCTAGTGTGGGGAGCAAGGGTTTGCCCCCAAACAGGTCTTGCTGGGACTGCGTTTAGCAAAAATACTCAGTGATTTGTGAGGAAGTTCTCTAAAGTGAGCTGTGAGGAAGGGACTTGACTCTAAGGAGAGGTTTGCACATACTGAATGGTCAGAGGGTAAAACTCACTGCCAGATCACCCCTGAAGAGCTGGGGCAGCTCTCCATCCCTGCAGCTGAGGAATGCTGGCACAACCTACTGGCTGGCCAGGGAGCCATTTGGGATCATAAGGAGCTACAAGATGCTTTGCTTTCTGCTACATCCATGTTTACAGCATTAGTTTGGGCTCTAAAAGTAGAAATGCTGCCAGAGGAAAGCTTGCTGTCTTTCATTTATCCTTAGAACTTAGATATTCCCCCAAAACAGGCAGCTATGAATTTATTGTGTGTGTACATAAGAACTATGTAATTGCTTTTGGTTTAATGCAAAACTCTTATTTTGACTTTGGAGTTTCAAGTAAAGAAGAACATATTTACATGTTAAATATTACAGTCTAAAAATTGTTCAATAATGAAAAAACCCTGCCTGGGGTGAGATTACTTCTACCTGGTGCCCAGCAGAGCTGCAGTCAGTGGAGCTCTGCTGCTGAGGTCATCCCACATGTGTCACTTGAAACAGGTGAAGTAATGGTGTACTTCTGAAAAGTGTCTTTGGAATAGAAGAGCAGGAGATTCCTATCACCTTGACCTTGGTTTAGCCTCATTTGTGAGCATTGCAGTTAGTTTGTCTGCCATGAAATCTATTTTAGTTTCATTTGTCAAAACACTTGCATTCATATTATTTAAATCAAAACATGTATTTAGCTGCCAGTGTTTAATAAAAGGCAAACCATAAGACCACACCTGAGATTCTGGAAGCCCTGTCAGTGCATGCTGGCTTTGCTGCTGTTGTGTCCTGCTCTTAATTCCCTGACTTGCTGCTCTTGTTTGAGAGCAATGCCTGGGGAGGTGGGGGGTGTCCTGTGTCCATCAGTAGCACCGAGGCTGAAAAGGCACTTTTAGGAGCCTGTTGTCTCCCTGCTGCAGTGCAGGGGCTGCTGATCCCTCTGGGAAAGGGGGTCTGCTGGGCCAGTGACCCCAAATGAGACCAAACTCACAGTGTTTCTGCTGTACCTGTTGTTATGAATAAAAAGTTATCTATTTTTTTTAAGGTTGCAGAGTTAAAACCAGTTGGACCAGTTGCTATTAAGTTACCTTCATTGTTAAGAGTTCTTCTTCAATTACCTGTTAATGGTTGGTGATTAGCCACCAGTGCCTGCTTGGATCCTTTTTGCTTCTCACCCTAACCTGAAGGATGTTCACTAGGGAGAGGACCTGCGGTGCTGGACCGAAAAGGCGGAATCTCCTAATCTCTTGTGAGGGCAGAATCCCCAGCTTTGCCTGCAAACTGGCAGACAAAGCTGCATCACCCTCCTCCTCCATGCCATTCCTCGGAGTAGCAGCGGTGTGGGTGCAACCCATCAATTTGTCCCCACCTGAGCTGATTCTTTTTAATAAAGGCATTAAAAAAGGAGAAAGATCTCCTGCCCCGTTTATTTCACCTGTTAGAGTGTGCTAAACTGCAGACTGGGACCTTTACACAAGTGTGTCAGCCAGGTTAAACATTCACTTGAAAGCTTATTTTTTTGTTTCATCACTCATGCTCAGAAAACTGCTCAAATGGCTGTTTTCCTCAAGCCATCCCCACTCAGTTTGTTATCATTTCCATTATTAAACATTTATATAAACACTGTAACATTTTATAGTGTTCGACAGAGATTTCCAAGTCTGCTAATTAGCACGGTCCCTGGCATGTGGAATATACTTTTTTTTGTTACCCATTCATGGCCTTGTTATTCAGAAGAGGTTCTCTTGTGAATGGAAATGTGCATTACTGCACTTCAGGCTAATAAGTGTGACATAAAATATGACACACAAAATTAACTGCTGTTCTGCAGGATCCAGCAACTGGGGGTGGTGTGCATATGGTCATACTGAAGCTCTGTTTGTTTGCATCATTGCTTTTCTGCCTTATTAAAAGCCTGAGAGAGGAGAAGATTGGGAGAAGAAGGAGGGGGAGAAGAAATGAGCAAATCTGTCTTGGCATAAATAGGTTTGGCTCAGCAATGCAGCAGTTGCCAGCAGCCTTCTCCACAAGCCTGTTACCCTCCAGGAGGAGAGCACAAAAAAGTGATTGAAAAGTCAGTTTGTGGGCTTGCAGCATTCTTGGAAAGAATTTGAAAAAAAAACCCCAAACAAACAAAAAACAACCCCTGAAATAAAAAGTATGCTTTTAAAATGAAGTATGCTTTATCCATGTCCAGTGTCAAAGCAGAGCTTGCCAAGCAGAGGTGCAGCCATGTGTCCACCCTCTTTGCCTGGTCCAAGGATTAGATTAAAAATGTGGCCTCTCTTCTCTTTTTCCCTTCCCTTTGCCCATTCCTTTTTTGATTTTTTTTTTCCCCAGTTGAGACAGAGTGACATTTTGAGCCCATTTCAACGAGGAAAAAAAAACCTATTTGCCTTCATCATTAGCACCTTCACATATAACCATGAGGACTTTGCAAACCATTTGAGTGGTTGTACTTGAAATAGTTTCTGTTGCAATGATCCTGGAGAAAGAAAAGGAGGATCCTGGTGGATTAAGAGAAAAGGTTAAACAGAGTCTGGCTGCAGTCTGGCAAAGGGAGTTGCTTGTCAGTCCAAGCCCAGCTCTTTTTTATCCTATTTGTTATGAATAAAAAGTTACCTA
>NW_024526221.1:0-1184 GCF_017590135.1 Pyrgilauda ruficollis | reverse complement strand
TCCCGAAGGCCATCTGCTCCCCTCTCTGTGCTGCCCAGGGATGATTTGTGACCACTGCCCACTGCCCACAGGGGTGGTAGACTGGGACAGGCTGGGAAGAGGAGGTCCCTGCCTGACCCAGGCCAGGAAGACGTCCTGAGACCCTGGCTCCAGCAGGAAGCTGGTGCTATTATTCTGTTGATCTCATTATAAGATCTAAAGCCACCCCTTATTTTTTGTGGAGCTTTTTTGGAGTGGCCACTGACACTGAGGCGTTTCTGGCTGGGGCTCAGACAGACACTGAGAGTTGATGCCTGAGAAAGAACCGAAGGGATCTTGCCCCCAGATGGATGAGCTGCCCCGCACGCAACGCGCCGGGCTGGGATGTGGGAGCCACGCTTACGTGTGTGCGAGGCAGGGGAAGCATATGGGGTATGTGTAAGCAGCTGGGTCCTGTGACCAGAGTACTGTTCCTATGAGCACAGGAAACACAGTGCCTCCGAGCCAGGACGGGAATGGAAAAAACAGAGTTTATGGGAGCCCAACATGGGCCCAGATTGGCTGCGCAGGGAGCAGCAGGACGAGGGGAAGGGGAGGGTGGCCAGGAACGCGGGCTATGGTCACGGTGTTGGGGCTGGGGATGGCCTGTGCTGGAGGGAAGGGAACTGGGGGCTCAGTGGGAAGGCAGGCCAGGGATTGAGAGCTGCCTCAAGTGGGAGCGGGAGGTTTTGCGCGGACACTTTAAGAAATGTGTAACAATAAACATCCTCTGCCCCGCGCTGGTGACGCGCCTCCTTGTTACAAACCAGAGGCTGTCAGCTTGTCAGGCCCCATTCCCCATAATCCACATGATTTCAAAATTCAGCATCATTTGCACATAAACATTTGGTGACGGTTTCTCTGTGAATCTGACAAGTTAAGCTGCTAAGAATTCGTGCTGACAAATGCGGGTTGATTTCTTGGGCAGCTGCTGATGTGATTCCCATTCCTGCCGCCCTGGCAACAGCCTGGAGGCTGTCTGGTCCCAGAACACATGGCTGATGCCAACCAGGAATCCAGAGGAAAGAGTCCTGGACAGAAGGCATCAGGGGTCATAGGGAGGAGGCACTTTCTGGCCCTTTGTCGCCACAAAAAAATGGATCTGTGGATGTTTATGGTGTGTTTGTCACAGGCCGGGGCATCCCCAAGGTGCCATGAGGGGACAT
>NW_024526220.1:0-1185 GCF_017590135.1 Pyrgilauda ruficollis | reverse complement strand
ATTTTCTCTCCCATTTCCAGCTGGGAAGAGGGATGATAGTGGCTTGGTGGGCACCTGGAGTTCAGCCAAGGTCAACCCACCCCAGGGAGGCACAACTTTATGCAACAGGCCTGTAAAACACAGTCTCAGGATGCAATCTACAATCCAGCCCTAAGGGTGGATCAGTCCAGCAGCAGTAAACATAAACAAAATGTTCAACAGAATTGTTATAACCTCTTCACACAGGGATGAAGATATGACTAAAATGACCATTAAATGCTATGAGAAAAAATTAAGACTAAAGGAACTACTTCAGAAATATATCCTTAAAATTTAGTTAGTACATCATTTACTACATATATGAGCATACCCATTAGTACATATTTAACAAACTTTTCTAACTCAGAAGTCAGAGATTTGTACTTACTTGTACATTTTCATAAAACAAAACATCTGGCACTTTCATTTTCTCAGCTGAGTTATAAATTGGCATGGTGACAGAACCTATCTTCAGAATCCCGTTGTTTATTTCACCTAGTCATTTTTCAGGAAACAAGCAAATGTATTTCTTACAACATCTTCTAAGCAGGCAATGCAATCAATACGTAACATTTGCAAGTAATGATTTACAAATTTTTACAAGGCTCTGGTTTGCAGTAAATTACTTCTATCTAAAGAAAGAGAACACTTGGAAGAGTATCAATTTACAAAAGGCTGCATTACCGTGAATTTGAATTCTCTTTAAAACTGTAAAGAAGTGTATTACAATAAATGATGAAAAGGTGATCTTACAGGAAAAGGACCATAAGAAACACCAGAAGTTGTGACCACTGCCTTGGTCTAATTTGACACTCTCATTGTGTTACTGGAACAACACCAATACTTTTAGGCTATATTTCCTCAATCTACAAGGTTGCACACTTCCATTCTTCTGCTGTCTTCCCCTGTCCCACTGTGGAGTGAGGTGCAGAGGTGAGGTAACAAGTGGCTGTGTGGGTGCTCAGCTGAGAGGGGGAGCACACCCACCACAACAGTACAGAGCCACTGCTGATTCTCCCGTTCAGCACTGCATACTTGAAATGCCCCTCAACTACAACTCTGAGAGAAAAAAATACATTAAATTTTTTTCTTAGATCAAAAGAACCATAAATTCAATACTTAGGAAAATAACAAATACATGTAATTAATAACAAAAGCAATATTTTT
>NW_024526219.1:0-1185 GCF_017590135.1 Pyrgilauda ruficollis | reverse complement strand
CAGGGGTCACTCTGACCCCGCCCCTCCCCCCCCCAGGCCACACCATGTCCACGGTGGGGGAGGAGCGGCGCCACAACCCCCGCCTGACGCTGAGCGCCGACGACTTCGTGGCGCTGATGGCCAGGCTGGAGCTGCCCCATTTTTCCTGATTTTGGGTTGGATTTTCCCAAATCCAGGTTGATTTTTCCCATTTTTGTGTCATTTTTTCCCATTTTTGGGTCATTTTTCCCATTTTTGTGCCGATTTTTCCCTTTTCCATACTGATTTTCCCAATTTCCCCTGTTTTCCCTCCATTTTCCCCATTTTTTTTGTGTTGATTTTTTCCCGTTTTTGGGTATTTTTTCCAATTTCCCCTGTTTTTGTGTTGATTTTCCCATTTTCCCCTGGTTTTCGCCCATTTTTCCCATTTTTGTGTCAATTTTTCCTGTTTCCGTCCCGATTTTCCTGATTTCCCCCTTTTTCCCCCCATTTCTGTCTCAATTTTCCCAATTTCCCCTGGTTTTCCCCCCATTTTTCGCATTTTTTGTGTCGATTTTCCCATTTTTTCTCCCATTTTCCCAATTTCCCCCGTTTTTCTCCACATTCCTGTGCCCATTTTTCCCGATTTCCCCGTTTTTCCCCCATTTTTCCAATTTTTCCCCCATTTTTCCCAATTTCCTGTTTTCCCCCATTTCCGTGCCAATTTTCCCGATTTCCCGGTTTTTCCCCCCATTTTTTCTCCCGATTTTCCCGATTCCCCTGTTTTTCCCCCCATTTTCTGTGCCATTTTTCCCAATTTCCTGTTTTTCCCCCATTTTTTTTCTCATTTTTCCCAATTCCCCCGTTTTTTGCCCCATTTTCCCCATTTTTTCTCCCGATTTTCCCAATTTCCTGTTTTTTCCCCCATTTTTCCCCCGTTTTTCCCGATTCCCCGGTTTTTTCCCCCATTCCCATGCCCATTTTCCCAATTCTCCCAATATCCCGGTTTTTCCCCCATTTTCCCCCCATTTTTCCCAATTTCACGGTTTTTTGCCCCATTCCCATGTCCATTTTTCCCGATTTTCGGGTTTTTTCCCCCATTTTTTCTCCCATTTTTCCCAATTTCCTGTTTTTTTCCCCCCATTTTCCCCCCGATTTTCCCAATTTCCCGTTTTTTTCCCCCATTTTCCCAATTTCCCAGTTTTTTCCCCCATTCCCATTTTCCCA
>NW_024526218.1:0-1186 GCF_017590135.1 Pyrgilauda ruficollis | reverse complement strand
TTTTTTTTTCCTTCTGATTTTCAGAATGTGTGTCAGAAGAAGTGTTAGAACGGCTTTATCATCTCTGTGAAGACCAAGGCAACTCTCTTCTTGAAAGCAACCATGTATATTTAGACAATGTCCCAGAGACTACAGGACTTTGCGAAAAAAGAACATTAAAGAGTTAGAGTGAGAGAGTGGAGAGATGAATTTTAAGCAGAGGCTGAAAAACTGCTGAGATGACTGAGAAGCATAAAGGCCTCCTAGGCCAAAAACAGGCCAAGGGAAAATCATGCAAATGTCACTAGAACTCAAAAAGTCACTGAGCAGTTGAAATTAATCTTAAGAAAGAGGAACTCTTAATGACGATATGTCCAAGAAGGGGCAGAGCTTCTTATAAATACTTACCATTTCTGTTCTCTTCATCTCTGTGAATTTGTTTCTTATTCAAAATATTCACTGCATCAGAGACCTTTGAATAAAGTCTTGCTTTTTTCAGGCGATAGACATTTGCTGTTTTGTTGGTGTTCTTGTTTTTTATGGAGCTTCTAAAGGAAAGATAAACACATGTATGTTTTCAGTCTTGAACATCAAAGCCTGAAGGATCCTGAAGGAACTGTTAGGTGAAATTCAGATCCTAGACTTTAGAATTTTACCAGCAATGGATGCCATAATGCTTTTCTGAATCTAAGTTAATCACTGCATTCTTGCTTCCACTCTAAAGATGCTGTACATAATTGTAGTGGGACAGTGAAAAATGTGACATTAAAAATATGTTGGAAAGGTTATGACAATAAAGGACACTAAAACATTTTGTTTTTTATTGTGATATTATGGCTAGATATCATGGCTGGAATGTAAATTGTCCTGCTTTGAAGAAACTACTATTGTTTATTTCAGATGAAAGACCATTGTGAGAAATATTAAAAATCTCAGAGTATCACTGAATTAATATTGAAAAGGATTAAATGGAATATTGTATGACAGAATTGTTGTCTTTTGAAAGTATTATACTTTGTAAAAATATGTAAATGAAAACTGAAAAGTTGTGTTAAACATCTTTAAATGCCATTTAATCATATCAGAATTATATAAAAAACCAGAATTATATAAAATTATCTGATGCAAGTCCAGAGGAAAACCATCAAGCTTTTTAGAGGGATGGAGCACTTCTCCAATGAGGAAAGGCTGAGACAGTTGGGATTGT
>NW_024526217.1:0-1185 GCF_017590135.1 Pyrgilauda ruficollis | reverse complement strand
AATAAGACTTATGTATACACATAAGAGATTTTAAAAGTAATTTTTGTACTCAACTGACAATATTTAATGACATCTTCTCATGATTTCCAGATCTGAAACATGGAATAGTCTGATTAATTTAAAGTCATAAGTTCTTAAACTAAAATAAGTACTTAAACATAGCTAAAATTACAGTTCATAGAAGTTTAGAAATAACTTTCAAGTTTGAGGATTAATAAGCTCTAGTTGTTTAAGCTTTTAGCTGTAGATCACTGATTTTTAACTTAGTTTAATGATGTCCAGTGCCTCAAACTTGTTACCATTTGAAGGCTCCTTGGCAGTTCAGTTGAAGCCATCTGTTGGACACAGATTTCTACAGAAAATTTGTTCACATAAAGAAAATCTGTCCAATGAAAAGAAACCTTCTTTCTTCAACTAAGGCCATGGAATAAAATAGCATGAAGATTATCAAGGGATTGTTTAACTTGATGAGATTAAATCTATCAAAGTGTTCATAGACAGAGGAAAGGAAAGAAGCAAGATGGTGGAAAAGAAGAGGAAATATTCCACAAAACACAGTTTACAGCTTCAGAAGGAAACATTACCCTGAATAATTTTAGCAATATAAGATTTGTAGCCAAAACATATGGAAGAAATACCATATATGAAGCTACAATACAGTATTTTTAGATGTCCTGATTTACTTAGCCCACTCAGATGTTTTCCAGAATGTCTCCAGCAGCACACTGTAGGTAAATAGTAGAGATGTTCTGGCTTTTGTTACTGATATTGCCATGACAAAGAAAGCTTATTCTCTTTCTGGATTTGGAAGGATTTCCCTCTGAAAGACACCTCTGGCAAATCTTCCATCCCTAGAATATTAACTTATAACAGAGAAAAAAGACATGCCTTGCTACTTCCCACACTATGAAGTGTTAATGAAAAGCCTGCAGAGCTCTTATGCTTAAGGCCAGTTCCAAATTGCTCAGTGGTTTCCAAGCAGCTTCCTGGCATTACCGCAATTAGATTTAGGAATATTGAATTAATGTGAGTGGAAAAAACACATCTCTTTTGCTAGTTGCATGCTTCATGCAGAACAGATATCTTAGGGGCCTCTAACTTCACAAGAAAGAAAAAGAAAGAAAGGAATAAAGGAAGAAAGGAAGACAGGAAGGAATAAAGGAAGAAAGAAAACAAAGAAAAAGA
>NW_024526216.1:0-1192 GCF_017590135.1 Pyrgilauda ruficollis | reverse complement strand
AAATTTGTTTCCAACCCGCTCTGGGCAGATCTGTTTTTATCTCAACCCTTCACGCTTCACATTGGGTGCCAAATAAGGCTGTTGTGGTTTAGGAATGGTATTCCCCAATTTAGTGCACCCACTGAACACATGCTTCTGCTTCCCCACCCCCCCTCCAATTGGAAGCACAGAAGGCAAAGATCACATTTTGAGATAAGAACAATTTATTTGAAACAGCAATAAGATTAGAACAAACAGCATCAGAAGCAATATTAATAACAAAAGGTATAATAAAAATAAATTATTTACACAGAAATCCCACAAGAATAAACAAATACCGGGCAGCTTTACCTGACACATTTTCTCAACCAGAAGGAACACCCTTCTCCTTGGAAGTGAGAGAGACCCTTTTCCCCACCCCCAAAGCAAGAGAGAGTCCCTTTCCCACCCCTGGCAGTGATGTGAGGCGGTATTGAATAAAATTATGGTCCTGTCCACACCCCCTCCTGGCTACTGCAAAAAATTAACCTTGTCCTGGATGAACCCAGGACAGTGGCACATCAGCCAAGGCAGGGTGCATTAGCCAAGGCAGGTGTGGCAGTTTACACAGCAGTTCAGGCAAGAAAGGCATGCAGGGAGGACATGGCCCCCCTATCAACTCAAGTGGCAAGCCCAATTAGTGGTCATTAGTAGGTTTAGGAAAGTCAGGTCCTGCTTGACCAACGTGATCTCCTTTTATGACCAGGTGACCTGCCTAGTGGATGAGGGAAAGGCTGTGGATGGGTCTACCTGGAATTCAGTAAAACCTTTGATACTGTCTCCCATTGTATTCTCCTGGAAAAGCTGGCAGCCCACAGCTTAGACAGGTGCACTCTTTGCTGGGTTAAAAACTGGCTGGATGGCCAGGCCCAGAGAGTGGTGGTGAATGGTGCTGCATCCAGTTGGTGACCAGAGAGTACTGGTGTTCCCCAGGGATCAGTGTGGGGTCCAGTCCTGTTTAAGATCTTTACTGATGTTCTAAACGAGGGGATTGAGCCTACCATTATCAAATTCCTGGATGACACTAAATTGGGTGAGAGTGCCAATCTGCTGGAGGGTAGGAAGGCTCTGCAGAGGGACCTGAATAGGCTGTATCAATGGGCCAAGGCCAATTGTATTAAGTTTAATAAAGCCAAGTGCTAGGTCCTGCAACACTACAGGCTCGAGGAAGAGT
>NW_024526215.1:0-1185 GCF_017590135.1 Pyrgilauda ruficollis | reverse complement strand
CTACTCTGTCCCCTGTTGGTGTTGACTTTGTAAATTGTGGTAATACCAGTGCCTGGAACTCTTCCTCCCCTGGGGAATTACCAGAAGTGCACAAAGGTGCTGTGGGATGGTCTGTGGGCTCAGTGCTGGGGGGTGGAGGGAACATTCCCATGGCAGTCTGTGAGGACAGGGGCTGTGAATTGAGTAGATACAAGTCCAGAGGAGGAGATCAGCTGTCTCCTGGGAAATGTTGCTGTGGACACTCCCCTTGTCCTCAGTCCCTGGGGCTTCCATACAGACCAGTCTTGCCTTGCAAAAAAGAAGGCTTCAGACTCTGTCCTGCGGTCATGTGCCCTATTCCCCAAATGTTTGCACTCTGCCTTTGAGATAGCACAGGCTCTGTATGCTATGGCCATATTGGGGCATCACTCCAACAGCACAGTTAAGGTTGTGTTTGCTCATTCCTTAACTCTTTGTTTACTAGTTTCCAAGGGAATAGCTAGGACTGACATTCTAGAAAAGCTCTACATGGTCCTGGCAACCTTCATGAATTTCTTTGTCAGCAAACTTAATACTTTTGAAAATTTATGGGAGGAATATAACTTGTTGAGCATTTACATTGATGATATCAATTTAGAGGTCAGAAATTCCGTTGCCCTGAAGATGCTGCTGGAGTGAAGTGTGCCTGAGTGCTCCTTCACAGCCCGGGCACTTCACCACACTTAACTGGTGATAGAGGCAGTACTTTGCTATGAATATACTGTCAAAAAGGCAGTGTGAGGAATTCCAGAGCAACACCTGCCTGGACTGGGGCAGACAGTCACACCTTCACCTTCTGTGGACTCTGGGATGGGTGTTCATGAGCCAGCCCAGTCCACAAGCCAGGCCCTTGCATTAGCCAGCAAACAGGGCCAGTCAGTGTGAGCATGGGCCTGACAGGCACAGAAGCATGGCTTCACACCAGTTTTCTTTTTGGTCAGCCTGAAACACAAGAAAAGCAAACGTACATGCAGCTGTTGCTGTGTCCACTAGCTTCTTGCAACAGTTTTCATTGATCTTCCTCTGCTCTCCCCAAACACTTTTCCCTACATGCCATTTTTAATCTCATTAAGAAAAATGTTCAACTTTCTGCCTTGTGTCCCTTATTACCACATCTACATGTGGTAGATGTAGATGTAGATGAGAAAGGCCTTGTCTCTCTGGGAG
>NW_024526214.1:0-1185 GCF_017590135.1 Pyrgilauda ruficollis | reverse complement strand
ATATTTATGGAATTATAATTATATAATTATGTAATATTTGTACACAGTATATTAATAACAAATAATATATTTATTAAATCGCATAAATACAAATCAATTAAAATAATTAAATCAAATATTATGTTCCTAATCATTAAAAACCTATTCCTTGCAATTACTAAATCAATTTATCAATTTAACTAATAATTCCTCAATTTACGACTAATTTTTAAAAAAAATAACTTTTCAAACACTAAACATTCTACAAAAATTAATATTAAATATGTTACAAATATGAAACCGATGCATGGATTTAATTAACATTGTTAATTACGTTCCAGACGCAGCTTAATTAACAGTGTTAATTACATTCCCAGGCTCCTGCAGCTCTCTGGGGACGCCCCGTCCCAGGGGTGGCAGTCGAAGCGCTCGCGCTCGGGTGTCCCCATTGTAATTTAATGATAATTAATGAATGGATGAATGATTAATTAACAGTAACGCTAATTACGTTCCAGACGCAGCCCAGGCTCCGGCAGCTCTCTGGGGACGCCCCGTCCCCGGGGTGGCAGTCGAAGCGCTCCAGCTCGAGCGTCCCCATTGTAATTTAACGATAATTAATGAATGGATGAATCATTAATTAACAGTGTTAATTACGTTCCAGACGCAGCCCAGGCTCCGGCAGCTCTCTGGGGACGCCCCGTCCCCGGGGTGGCAGTCGAAGCGCTCCAGCTCGAGCGTCCCCATTGTAATTTAACGATAATTAATGAATGGATGAATGATTAATTAACAGTAACGCTAATTACGTTCCAGACGCAGCCCAGGCTCCGGCAGCTCTCTGGGGACGCCCCGTCCCAGGGGTGGCAGTCGAAGCGCTCCCGCTCGGGTGTCCCCAGCGTCCAGCGCAGGGCGTGGGACTGGCCCAGCCGCAAACGCAGCCCCTGCACCAGCGCCACCTAACGGGGACAGACGTAATTAAATATTAATTAGTTATTAAAAAATTATATAGTGTAATTAATAAGTTATAACTATTTACAATCGGGATCTATTATTATTTATTATTATTCATTTATGTATCACAATTATTTTATAATTATAATTTGTAATTATTATTTATTTAATTTTATTGTTATTGGTTATATTTTATTTTAATTTATTTTTGTTATTATATATTATTGTTATTATTATATTATATTATACTGTATTATA
>NW_024526213.1:0-1186 GCF_017590135.1 Pyrgilauda ruficollis | reverse complement strand
AGAGTCAGACAAATCGTATGTATACGTGCTCTTGAGTTTTTGTATTTATGTGTGTATGTATATGCAGAAGCATGAACTCATTGAATATCTTTGACTATCACCTTTCCTAATAGTAGCAAAACTAGAAATAAACTTGATTTCCCAAGAAAGACATTTTCCTATTCATCCTTGAAGCAAAACCAAAGAAGCAAAGCAAAACATAAAATGCAGACCCAATCTTAAAAAGACTTTCTTTTTCCAAAACTCTTGCAAAAAGGATGAGTTTAGCAACCTATCCAAATGAAAAAGGAATGGGTCCAAATCCATTAGAGTCAGAGAGATTCTTTCCATTAACTAAAATAGGTTTGAGATGAGACTCATGGCACATATTTTTTAGCGATTTGTACTAAAAATGTGAAAGGAATGACAACAAGATATTAAAATTACATCCTGAAAGCATGCTTTTGTACTATACTAAAAATAGATGCTAGATCATCTTTAAAAAGAGAGCTCATCAAGGTTGTTGAATAACCAGAGTAATAGCTGTCCAGATGCCATAATGAGATTTATGTAAAATATTGCGTGGGCAGAAATTATAGTTGCTTTTTTCGTTGTTTGTTTTTGTTGTTGTTGTTGTCACAGAAGAGAAAATTTCATTTTTCAATTTCTAACCTTGTGACGTTCAGTTAAGAGGCAGAGATTACAGTTTAACTCCAGCTTACCTATATGGCAAATGCATATATTAAAAATATATACATATCTCGTAGTAAAATTTCCAAGTCTTACCCTAAAATCAGATGATACAAAATATTTCTGTGATATTTCCTATGTAATTTGAGGTTTATGAGCATGAAATGTTTTTCAGTTTTGAACTGAGGAAAGGGAGGGGAGAGAGAATGCAATAAAAGGTAAGCCATTTCTTGTGAAAAAGCTTAGACTAGCAGCAGAGAAATTTGAATGCAAAGCAATAGATTTGCATAAGGATAGATTAAAAGGTCTAAGTCACTGCTTACAAAGAAATTGAACTTACACCTCAAAAGTTCTAAAACCATTTACTTTTTTAATGTGTATTTTCTTTTTCTTCATTTCTGATGTTAAAATGTTGTCTAGTGTAACATCACCTCTGCAGCATTTCTGGTAGGAATCCATAGATGAATCAGAATAAAAGGTGGGAAGGTTAAAACTTTTTGAGGCAGAGAATACAGAG
>NW_024526212.1:0-1186 GCF_017590135.1 Pyrgilauda ruficollis | reverse complement strand
ATATTCCAAATTTATTCGCATTTTCTGCCTTAATTTATCAATGTTTTCTCCTTTATTTATCCCAAATATTCCAAATTTATTCGTATTTTCTGTCTTACCACAAATTCCTGTCCTTCCTATCAAGGAAATTTTCTCCTGGTTATAAAAAACCCTGGAATAATTTTTCCTCATTTTCCTCCTTAATTAATCAATATTTTCTCCTATCATTTATGCCAAATATTCCCAATTTTTCCCCATTTCCCCCTTTATTTATCAATATTTTCCCTGTTATTTATCCTAAATATTCCCAATTTTCCCCCATTTTCTCCCTTAATTAATCAATATTTTCTCCTATCTTTTATCCCAAATATTCCCAATTTTTCCCCATTTTACTCCCTGATTTATTTCCATTTTCCCACCTTTTCCCCCCTTATTTATCAATACTTTCCCCTATTATATATCCAAAATATTCCCAATTTTTCCCCATTTTCTCCATTTATTTCTCAATATTTCCCCCTATTACATATCCCAAATATTCCCAATTTTTCCCCATTTTCCTCTCATTTATTCCCAATTTTTCCCCATCTTCCTCCCTTATTTATCAATATTTTCCCCTATCATTTATCCCAAATATTCCAAATTTTTCCTCATTTTCCCTCTTTATTTATCAATACTTTCTCCTATCATTTATCCAAAATATTCCAAATTTTTCCCCATTTTCCCCCTTTATTTATCAATATTTCCCCTATCATTTATCCCAAATATTCCCAATTTTTTCCCCTTAATTTATCAGTATTTTTCAATATTTCCCCTATTAATTATCCCAAATATTCCCAATTTTTTCCTCATTTCCCCCCTTAATTAATCAATATTTCCCCTATTAATTATCCCAAATATTCCCAATTTTTCCTCATTTTCCTCCCTTATTTATTCCCATTTTCCACCTTTTTTCCCCATTTTCCCCCTTTTTTTATCATCAATATTTCCCCTATCATTTACCCCAAATATTCCCAATTTTTCCCCATTTTCCCCCTTTATTTATCAATATTTCCCCTATTATTTATCCCAAATATTCCCAATTTTTCCCCCTTAATTTATCAGTATTTTCCCTATCACTTATCCAAAATATTCCAAATTTATTTGCATTTTCTCCCTTAATTAATCAAAATTTTCTCCTGGTATTTATGCCAAATATTCCCAATTTTTC
>NW_024526211.1:43248-44525 GCF_017590135.1 Pyrgilauda ruficollis | reverse complement strand
GGGATCACACTTTGGGACACTGAGAGAGACAACACCATCCTGCTGGGGATGCGCTGGGGGGATCTCCTTGCCCTTCCCTGTGGCATGGAGGCAAATCCCATCCTCTCCTTTTCCTTCCTCCCCCAGGCACTGAGCTGAGGAGGGAGACCAGGGAGGACAAATCCCCACAGCAGAAGCGCGTGGAAGAGGCCGTTTTGAGTGGGTCCACACCACAGGAATCCAACAAAGAGGAAAATCCCCGGAGATCCCGCACGAGGAGGGGCTGCAAACGCAGATCTCGGGGATCCGAGGAGGAAAGACCCACCCTGGGCCAGGGTGGTGGCCAGAGCTCAGAGCCGGGGGTCCATGAGCAGCTCCAGGATGGGGAGAAGCCCCACAAGTGCTCGGAATGTGGGAAGAGCTTCAGACAGAGATTCGACCTGATCTGCCACATGAGAATCCACACGGGGGAGAAGCCCTACGAGTGTGACGAGTGTGGGAAGAGCTTCAGCCAGAGCTCCAACTTGGCTGCCCACCTGAGGAGCCACACCGGGGAGAGGCCCTATGAGTGTGGGGAGTGTGGGAAGAGCTTCAGCCGCACCTCCTACCTGGTTGTCCACCTGAGGAGGCACACCGGGGAGAAAGCTTACGAGTGTGACCAATGCAGGAAGAGGTTTCAGGCCAGCTCCGATCTCCTCAGGCACCAGCGCACTCACACCGATGAGAAGCCCTTCCGTTGCCCTGACTGTGGGAAAGGCTTCAAGTACAACTCCAGCCTCATCACCCACCAGCACATCCACATGCGGGAGAGGCCCTATGAGTGTCCCGAGTGTGGGAAGAGCTTCAGCCAGAGCTCCTACCTCATCTGCCACAGGAGACTGCACAGCGGTGAACGTCCCTATGAGTGTGGGGAGTGTGGCAGAAGCTTCTGCCAGCGCTCCCACCTGATCTACCACCTGAGGAGCCACACGGGGGAGAAGCCCTACAAGTGTGATCAATGCAGGAAGAGGTTTCAGACCAGCTCTCACCTTCTCAGGCACCAGCGGATTCACGTGCAGGAGCGGCCCTTTCTCTGCCCCGACTGCGGCATGGGCTTCAAGCACAACTCCACCCTCGTCACCCACCGGCGCACCCACACTGGGGAGAGGCCCTTCCAGTGCCCAGAGTGTGGGAAGAGCTTCTCACAGAGCTCTACCTTGACCAGACACCAACAGAGCCACCGCTAAGGGAAGCCCTGCAAGTGCCCCGCGTGCACAAAGAGTTTCATGCGCTGCTCCAGCTCCATTCCCCATGGGATC
>NW_024526211.1:8876-42690 GCF_017590135.1 Pyrgilauda ruficollis | reverse complement strand
ACACGGATGGCCACATGAACTGGGACATCAACAATGCCACCACCTGTGCCACCACAGTGCCACCGGTGCTGTCATTTCAGCCCTGGCCAAACGCTGTCCAATGCAGTTCCTGCCACCCTGTCTCCACTGTCATCACCGCAGTGTCCCAGCCCAATGTCACCCCCCTAGCAGGGCAGGACGGGGACCTTGTTCAGCTGGTGACAAGGGGCCCAGAAGCAAGTGACAGCCACCAGGGTGTCCCAAGGCCATGGTGCTCTGGGGACCCCAACCAGCCCTGGAGACAGGCTGGGGAAAGGGCAAGGGTCAGTGTCACCCAAAGGGTCATGTGGCCCCATGCTGCGTGCCACCAGAGGCATCCTGGTGGCAGCGTCCCCACAGGTGTGGCAACATTGTCCCCTGCTGAGTGTTCTGGTGGCATCATGTCCCCTCCCCTTCATATGTCCCTATCCCCCGCTGTGGCTCCCTGTGACCCCTCTGTGCATCCCTGTCCTGCCCCGTGTGTCCCTGTCTCCCATGTGAGTGCCTGTCCCCATCTCCCCTATGTGTCCCTGTCCCCTTCTGTGTGTCTCCCTCCCTCCTCTGATGTCTATGTCCCCTGCCCACAGCAGGTTCAAATTCTCTGATGTCCCGGGGCTGTGTCCTTCAGGGTGTCCCTGTGTCTCACAGATCCCGTGTCCCTCAAGGTGTCCCTCAGGATGTTCCCGTGGCTGCTCCTGGCGCTGAGCATCTGTGCCCATCCTGGCACAGGTAGGGACACGCCACAAAAACCTGTGGCATCCCACGACACACTTTGTCCTCTGATTTTCCGTCCTTCCCCTCCATTTTGGGTCCATTCCCCCTGTTTTGGCTCCACATCAAACCACCCCAAAGTCCCCCAAAATTTCCAAAAATGGGAATCCCCTGCAACAGGTCCCACTTGGTGGCCAGGACTGAAGAACCCAAAACCATTAAAAATTCATCAGGGATCCCAAAAATCCATGTTGAGGACAATCCTGGGGTGTCGCCCCCCCCCCCGCCCTGCTCCCTCCTGGTATTTCTCGTGTCCCCTTCTGCCTTGGGGACATTTGGTGATGCCCCTCCTGACCTTCCTGCGGTGTCCCCCATTTCTCTCCATCCTTGGGGACATCCTGGCGTGTCCCTTAATGAGCTGGGGACTGTTTCGGGGTGTTCCCCCTCCCTGCCTAGTGTGACCCCCTCACCCTCCCTGCCTTGGGGACATTTGGGAACACCCCCCTTACCCAGGTGTCACTTCTGGGGATCCCCGGCAAGCTGCACAGCCACGGCCAGGCTGATGTCGAGGAGCAGCTGGTGACAAGGACGGTGTACAGCAGGGGAACGGCCATGGTGTCACCTCCCCCACCTGGGCAAAGGCTCTTAATGGGATCAGCACTCACGTGGCACCAGTACTGGGGCCAGGATGGGGGAGGACAAAAGGGGGTGACACCCCGGAATGTCCCCAGAGTGGGGGGGGAGAAGAAAGAGGCAACTCCCTATTGTCTGCCCCAGGAGGTGTTGGAGATTTGGGGACATTCCTGGGGACAGCACAAATTGTGTAGTTGGCCTCGCCCCTTTCACCTGGGAACCTTAAATCTGCCCACCCTTCCTATGTCAGGGGATTTTGGGGGCCCCAAATTTTGAACTCCTCCGTCACCTGAGGATCCTATTCCATTCCGCTCCACCCTCAGCTTATCCAGGGGATTTTGGGGACTCTAAATTTCCCCTTCTCCTCATGTGAGCATCCCAAATCTGGCCCTTTCCCAGTCCAGGGCACTCTGGGACCCCAGATCTTCCCCTCACCAAGTGGCCAGCACAAGCGCCGAGCTCCAGGACTGGACACCAGAACCCCCCGGACCAGGCTCCAAGCTCCAGGACCGAGCACCAGGAACCCACCAAGGACCCCCAGAAAAGGCTCCAAGCTCTGGTACTGAGCACCTGGGACTCCCCAGACCGACTGGAAACCTCTCGGGCTCACTCCAAGCATCAACACTGGACCCCAGACTCACGAGGGACCCCTGCCCTGGGCTTTGTGCTCTGGCACTGAGCACCAAAGACCCCCAGGATCCCCCTGGGACTCCCCCCACGACTCCAGGATGTCCCCCCCTGGGTCCTGCACCCTGGTTCTGGCAGGTACCGACCCCTGAAGGGGAGGTCTCCATGCCCACCCCTACGTCAAAGTCCTCCCCGGGGAGGGGAATTTGGGATCCCCAGAGTCCCCTTCAGAGCGGGGAGGGGAAGGTTTGGGGTCCCCAGAGACCCCTGGCAAGGGTGAATTGGGGGTCCTGGGTGGATTTTGAGGGTCCTAAGTGTTTTTGGAGGTGGGATCCCAAAACTTCGGAGGGGGTCCCGAAGACCCAAGTGGGTAATTGAGCCCCGAAGCAATTCCCTGGAGCTGGGGGGGAGGGTAGGACCTGAAATTAGGGGGCATCCCCATGCCCATCCATGGGGGGGGTCATGGGGCTTCATGGAATGCACCATGCAAGAACCACTGAGTCATTTGCATAGCTCCGCCCACCCCCTCCAGTAAACCACAGCAGAGAATGGATTATTTTTGAATAACCACGCCCACAGAAGTCCAAAACTCCTGTGAAATGAAACCTTTGCAAACCCGTGCCCACAACTGCAAACAAAGTCTTTCTTCAGGTCACACTGGGAGAGGTGTCCCTCTTGTCATTTTATGGAGACTTCTCCACAAGAAAGCAGGTCTCTCGTGGCTTTTAATTTCCACGAATAGCAGCCGCCTGGGAATCAGCAATCGTGAAGTCCTTCCCATCTTTCACAGCTTTCCCACAGCTGTGTTTATGGGCCATGTCAATTTATTGGGTACTATTTGAAGGGTGAGCTGTTGAAGAGCAGAGGTTCTCTCTATCTGTCTCTGAGATCATCTTCATCTCTGGGAACAGAGGTCTTCTTCTTTCCCTGGGGGCAAAGGCTCTTCATCACCCTTCACTCTCTTTGTTCAAACTTCTCATGCTATCACAGCTATTTCAACACTCGCTTCCTTTAGCATAAATGCATAGGATTGTTCTGCTGCCAGGGGCCATGCTGGGCTGGGAGATGGAGCAGGAGAGAGAGGAAAGGGGCAGTGACTTCCTCCTCACCTGCCTGGGGCTCCTGGGCCATTTTCCTCTTCCTTGCTGCCTCCTCCTCCTCCATTGGACCAAGGTTTGGGAATGGCAAATCCTACTTTGGGGGAAAACAAAGGCTGAGCACATTGGGTTTGATGGTCTCGCTGCCCAAGTGCAGCTGGAGAAGTCAGTGCCCCTTTCAGCCTCGGGGTCCCAGAGCCCACTCATCTCCAGCCTCCCCCATTCCTCCAGGCTGCTGGAGGTCCCCCAGCTCCAGGATCGCCCCTCTGCGCTGTCCCTACTTCAGGGCTCCCACATTCCACCCTGGCTCTCCTGGGGATCCCCAAACCCTAGATTGCCCCTTTGCCTGCCGGTACCGGATGATCACCACATGGGACACCCCAAGATCCCTTTTTTTCTGTCTCATCTTTGGAGTTCTGCAAGATCCAAACATCTCCTGCCCTGCCAAAAAACCCTCCCTGAGACCGCCCCCCCCAGTGGATTTGGGCGAGGTCCCTCTCCTTGCTCACCTGCGGTTCCGGGGCAGGGTGGTGGGGCCATGGTGTCAGAGGGAAGCTGTGGCCTGAGCAGGGATGTGGATGAACTGCATGGTTCTGCTGCTGCTCTTCCTCCTACTCTATCTCTTCCTCCTGTTCCTCCCAGTCCTTTTTCCCATTTCACTTTCCTCTTCCTCCTCCTTCCTTCCTCTTCTTCCTGCTCCTTTTCCCCTCCTGCTCCTTCCCTGCTCCCAGCCCGGCCCAGGCTAGTGCCAGCATGCAAAAGCAGCCATGCTCTGCCCTGGGGGAGGTTCCAAAGCAACCACAGCCTGTGCGGCACTGGGAGCAATAGTGAGTGTACCAGGGGCGATCCTGAAAGCACTGTGAAGGAACTGGGAGCGCTTTCCTTCCCAGTAGCGCTTTTACTGGGAGCACTGGGAGGAAACAGCGCCTGGACCCAGCTACAGACGGTGCTGGGCGTGGCCAGACCGAAGGGCGTGGTTATGCAAATATAGGGAAAATAGTGCACGGCGATTGGGTGGCGTTGTGGAGAGCCCTGCGCAGTCGGTTGCGTGCAATTGTGACCTTGGTTATTGAAATGTTTTGTTTTGCGTGAGCTTTGGAATCCTGTGAGCACAACTGTGCAGATGAAATTCCGTCCTCTGATGGTTTTTTGGCGGGGTGGGCGGGGTTATGCAAATAACTCCACGGTTCTTGCGTGGTGCTTTGGTGGGAGGCTGCGTGAGCACCCCCATGGATGGGTCGGTGGCTTGAGGATCTGCCCCAATTTCGGGTCCTCTCCGCCCCCAAAGCCCCAGGAAATCGCTCCAGGGCTCAAGTGCCCACCTGGGGCTCAGGGACACACCTGAAGTTTTTGGAACCCCCCCAAAATTTTGGGATGCCACCCCCAAAAACCCTCAGGACCCTCGAAATCCACCCAGGACCCTCCAGTTCACCCTTGTCAGGGGTCTATAGGGACCCCGAACCTTCTCCCCACCCTGTGGGGTCTCTTGGGGACCCCAAATTTCCCTCCCTGAGGATAATTTTGGGGGTAGGGGTGAGCGTAGGGATCCCCCCACAGGGCTTGGTACCTGCCAGGGCCAGGCGTGGGGCACAGGTGGGACATCCCGAGGCCATGGGGGGAGTCCCAGGGGGAACTGGGGGTCCTCGGTGCTCAGTACCGGAGCTCAGAGCCCGGTCTGCGTGGTCCTGGTGTCCGGTCCCGGAGCTCTGGCTGCAAGGGGAGGGAAAGATTTGGGGTCCCCAGAGTTCTGTGGGGTAGGGAAAGGGCAGATTTGGGATCTTCAGGTGAGGGAGGGTGAAATTTTGGGGTCCCCAAAGTCCACTGAGATGGGAAGGAGGGGTAGATTTAGGGTCCCCAGGTGAAAGGGGTGGGGGGGCAACCCCACACTGTGTTGTCCACAGGAATGTCCCCAAATCTCTGCCACCCCTGGAGGCAGCTAACGGGGGATTCCCCCTTCGTGCTCCCCACGTTGGGGGCATCTCAGGGTGTCACCTCTGTTTGTTCCCCCCTGTCCTGACCATAATCCTGATGCCACATGAGCGCTGATCACGTTAAGAGCCTTTGCCCGCGGTGGAGGAGGTGACACTATGGCCACACCCCAGGGCCACACTGTCCTTGTCACCAGCTGCTGCTCCGGCATCAGCCTGGCCGTGGCTGTGCAGCTCACCAGGGACCCCCAGAAGCGATACCTGGGTAAGGGGGGTGTTTCCAAATGTCCCCAAATCGAGGAGGGCGAGGGGGGACATCCTGGGATTGTTCCCACCTCGTTAAGGGACACCCTGGGATGTGAAGAACATGGAAGGGTGAGGGGGGCTGTCCCCAAATTTTGCTCCCAACACAGGAGAGAAAGGGCAGACACCATAAAAGGAGAGGGGGGACCGGAATTGTCCCCAGCATGGGAGGGAAAGGGAGGACACTCCGGGAGGGTGATGGGGGTGTCCCCAAATGTCCCCAAGGCAGGAGGGAACACAGGAAATACCGGGAGGGGAGAGGGCGGACACCCTGGTATTGTCCCCACGGTAGGATTTTGGAATCCCTGACGGGTTTTTGGGATCCCTGATTATTTTTTTGGGTCTCTGACTGATTTTTGGTGTTGCAGTCCTGGCCACCTGTTGTGGCAGGGGTCGCTGGAGGCGGTGGCTGGGGACACCCTGCGGATCCTGCGGCTTGATGTCACCAGCTCCGTGGCCAAGTGCCTGAGGCAGGGGTCCCGGGGGGGGACGACATGTGGCTGTAATGGATGAACATTTTAAGGGATCTTGATGGCTTTTGGGGTGATTTTCAGGGATTTTGTGGTGCACCAGTGACAGCTCTGTGGCCAAGTGCCTGTGGGGAGTCCAGGGGGGTGGACATTGTGGGTGAGGATTTTGGGGGGATTTTGGGGTGGTTTGATCTGGGACCCAAAACAGGGGGAGTGGACACAAAATGGATGGGGATGGACCCAAAATCAGAGGAGAAAGGGTGTGGTGGAACGTTGTGGGATGTCATGGGGTGTCACAGGGTGTCGTGGCATGTCCCTGCCTGTGCTGGGGCTGGCGCAGACTCTCAGTGCCAGGAGCAGCCGTGGGAACATCCTGAGGGACACGGGGACACCTTGAGGCATGATGGAGAAGGAAGACTTGCACACCAGATGATGAACAACAAGTCTCAAAAGTTTATTGAATACGCACACACATTTATAGCAGTGTTAATAAGGGCTAATGCATATTGCAAAAATTGAGCTCATCATTGGTTAGTCATTTATCAGTCAACTACGTCTACGTTTACATTCTTGTGTTCACCTTGTTATGGTTTCTCCTATGGTTCCTTCATTCTTGCTAGCTAACAAACCTCTCCCACAACCTCAAGTTTTGGCAAGGGCACAGTGACCTTGCCGCTTTTATCCTCGTCTCCTTCTTGCTTCCAGCATGATCTTTGTTAGCTAGCTAACTGTCTACAAAATCCTCTACAGAGGCACACGGTGACACCCTGTAGGACACGGCCTCGGGACCTCTGGGACTTGAGCCCCACAGGGGGCAGGGGACAGGAACATCGTGGAAGGGACTGGGACACAGAGAAGGGGACAGGCACACACAGAGAGGTGACGGGGAGCCATGGCAGGGAATGGGGACACGATGCCACCAGGACACACATCAGAGGACAATGTCACCACATCTGTGGGGACATTGCCACCAGGACACCTCTGGTGACACCCAGCATAGGGCCATGTGACCCCCCCCCAGCTGACACTATGTCCTGTGTAATTTTGTTAATTGCTCCCAAATCTTGTACTAATTGATAACTTTTGCCATCTGCTTTTTTAACAGCTAAGATGGGGTTGTTGTATTTGGACTCACACTGCACTAGTAACCCATGCTGAAGGAGTTTTTCAGTTACAGATACTAATCCCTTAAGGTTTTCTAATTTCGAAGGGTATTGTTTTTGCCTTATCGGTGTGGCTCCTGGTCTGAGTGCAATACTCACTGATTCTGCTCGTTTGGATCTTCCTGGGCTATCACTGGCCCACACTATTGGATTTACCACATTGTCAACTTCATTGGGAATTTCACCACATTTTTCTTGTATAAAAAGTGCAGCAAGCTGGATAAATTTAGATTCAGGAATTACAACTCTTCTCATTTTTAAATGTAATTTCTGCTTCAAATTTTTCTAGTAAACCCCTTCTCAGCAATGGTTTGGGGGAGTTAGGCATATAGAGGAATTGATGGGTTACCCAGTGCTTTCCCAGTTTAAATTTTAAAGGTTGGAAGAAACGCCACGTTTTGCTTACTCCAGTCACACCAACAATATGTGCAGTATCGTGACTCAGTTTCCCTTCTTGTAGAGGATTTTGTGGACAGTTGGCTAGCTGACAAAGGTCAATGTGCCCTTGCTGCAACATGAGTTTGGGGGCGAGGATCGTTAGATAGAAAAATGAAGAAAAGATAAGAAAAGCTACAACAGAATAACCACAAGAATGCAGAAGTAGGCGTAGTTAGCTGATAAGTAACTAACCACTAATGAGCTCGCCTTTTGCAATATGCATTAGCCTCATTAACACCCATATAACTATGTGTGCCTATCAATAAACTTCAGAGATTTGCTGATCACTCATAATTGCGACCTGCATTTCTCCCACCGATCCCAACACCTTCTAAGTTATTTAACATAGAACATGCCACTTCAGTATCTACTAAAAATTCAATGTCATCTTTCCCCAGCTTCGCTGTAACCAAAGGCTCCACTGAGGGGCTAGCCTTTGGTCCACATCACTTTGAACTTGACCTACTAGAACTCTGTACTACTGGGAGCTGGGGAACTGAGGACTTTTCTTTCAATGCTGGACAGTCATTCTTCCAGTGTCCCCTTTTTTACAGTAAACAAACTGATCTTTCTCTGTAGGGGATGTTTTCTTGGGTAACTTTTCCTGAGTTGCTTTCTTACTAGGTTGGGATTCAACTCTTTCAGTTGGGCCCCTGTCTCAAAACACCTTCCAGGCCACCTCTACCAATTTATCTATGTGTTGAACTCCCTCTATCTTTTGCAGCTTTCTTCTTATATCATTTGTAGCTTGAGCTGTAAATAAGAGAGCTAGATGTGCTTTACCATCAGCTGATTCAGGATCTACATCTGCATATTTGATGGCACTTTCTCTTAATCTTTTTAAAAAATCAGTGGGTGGTTCATCATAATTTTGCCTTACTTTGTAAGTCTTTGACCAATTTATAGCTTTAGGGACACCCTGTTTTAACCCATATACCACAAGATTTTGATATTGTTTTAACCTTGCCATATGTTCTGGTATGTTTAGATGCCAACCTGGATTTTCCAGGAGAAATATCTGTGTAACGGTGCCTTGAAGCAACCCATTTGCTATGCTAGCCTCTACTGATGTAATTGTTTCATCGACCATTCATCTCTCAGTGGGATCAAGTAATGCATCTGACATAGAGTTCAAATCAGCCCAGTCAGGGTTTTGTGAGTTAATTGCCCTTTCTACTAATTTTGCCACCTTAATCTGGATTCTTTTTTATATTGCAAAACTGGCTCTTTACCTTTTTTCTTTTCTTCTTTAGTACGTTTCGCTATGGGGGTGCGTTCTTTAATGGCCTTTTTAGCTATCCTTCCCCTCCTTTGCTTGCTCGGGACAGCAACAATCTCATTCTCCTCCTCCTCGGAGTTACTTGAGCAGGAGCTGTCTGACTCTTGACTCTGCTGGAGTAGTGCATCTCAATTCAGTCTAGTTACAATCCCAATTCTAGCAAGCGCTGAGCATGACTTACACCGCGGTGGGAGCCGGGCTGTGTGCCCGCTGGCTTGGAAGATGTCTGTTGAGGCGAACACCCCATGTGGGGAGACACGAGGCTTGACTCCATTTTCTCAGAAGGCTGATTTATTATCTTATATATTATATTAAAATACTACATTAAAAACTATACTAAAAGAACAGAGATAAAAGAAATGATCAGAAGGCTACAAAGAACAAGAGTAGAATAGAATGCATAACAAAATCTTGTGACTGCTCACAGCCTCACAGGTGGCTGTGATTGGTCATCAAGTGAAAACAATCCACATAGGCCAATGGAAGATGCACCTGTTGCATTCCACAGCAGCAAATAGTTATTATTTACATTTCTTTCCTGTGGCTCTCAGCTCTCAGGAAGGAAAAAATCCTAGCAGAGGATTTTCCATAAAATATCATAGCTACAGATGTCATCTCCTGAGCCGGCTCCGCAGTGTTCGGGGTTGCTATGGAAACTCGTGGGTTGCTATGGAAACTCGTGCGTTGCTATGGAAACTGCTGTGAGCGGAAGAAGCACCACTCCCCCCACGGGCGGTGCCGTCTCGGCAGAAGGCTCTGCCCCCCCAGCCCGCCCCCAGGAGCGAGTGGGGATGGAGGGGGGCTGAGCTGCAGCGGCGGTGGCTGCCGAAGCCCTCCCCGCTCCTCCTTCGCTGGCTGGGAGTAGCCACAGAATCACAGGATTTCTAGGTTGGAAGGGACCTTTAAGATCATCGAGTCCAACCCATGTTCTAACACCTCAACTAGGTCATGGCACCAAGTGCCACATCCAGTCTTATTTTAAACACATCCAGGGATGGTGACTCCACCACCTCCCTGGGCAGATGATTCCAGTATTTGACCACTCTTTCTGTGAAAAACTTCCTCCTTAATTCTAGCCTGTATCTCCCTTGGCGCAGCTTGAGGCTGGGTCCTCTTGTTCTGTCTGTTGTTGCCCGGAAAAAGAGACCGGCCCCCAGCTCACCACAGCCACCCTTCAGGAAGTTGAAGAGAGTGATAAGGTCACCTCTGAGTCTCCTTTTCTCCAGGCTAAACAACCCCAGCTCCCTCAGTCGTTCCTCACAGGATTTGTGTTCCAAGCCCCTCACCAGCCTCGTTGCTCTCCTTTGGACACGCTCAAGCATCTCAACGTCCCTCCTAAACTGAGGGCCCCAGAACTGGACACAGCACTCAAGGTGTGGCCTCACCAGTGCCGAGCACAGGGCAAGAATGACCTCCCTGCTCCTGCTGGCCACACTGTTCCAGGGGCACGCTGCCCCCATCCCGCCCCAAAGTGCTCGGACGGGGGTGGCACCGCCGGGGCCGGCACCGACAGCACCGACAGCACCGCCGGGGCCGGCACCGCCGGGGCTGGCACCGACGGCACCGACAGCATCGCCGGGAGTGGCACCGACGGCACCGCCGAGGGTGGCACCGACGGCACCGACAGCACTGACCGCACCGCCGGGAGTGGCACAGACAGCACCGCCGGGGCCGGCACCGACAGCACCGGCAGGGGTGGAGGGGCTCCGCCTGCGCCTGCCACGAGCATGGCCGGGGCGTGCCCCGCTCTCAGATCGGGGCCGATGAGCTCCAACTCCGCCTCCTCCTCATCTTCACATCCACTGCTCAGTATCGACTGGTCCTTTTTAGTTTTCCCCTCTTTTTTCTTTAAAACCAGTATATGGTGTTCCTTTTTGTTTGCTGATGGGCTTTGCTGAGATGCTAGTACCATAAAAAGCCTAGCATATTCTAACTTGTCGAAATATTTGTCCTCCCATATGTGGGATATTAAACTTGATATTAATTTCTTACTGAAACTACCAAATTCAGGGCACGTCTCATCGTTGTCTAGTTCATACGTTGGCCACATCTTTTCTGAGAGCCTGATAAGTCTGGGTTTAAAAAGCAATGTCTTACCACCTGTTAGTTCGTGCCAGTTTTTCAATACTAACCCCAAAGGACGTTTCTTGGGATATTACTATTACAATCACAGGAGAATACAAACCCCATCTTAACACTTATGAGTAGGAAAGTCCACAGAGATGGAAAGAACCAGTGGGAGGTAAAGAGCAAGCAAGAACAAGTAAGAAGCAGGATTAGAGCTCAAAACCTTTGGAACCACAGTGCAGGAGCTAACACCACCCCTGGCCTCAGGCCAATACTCACCACTGTCATGCTAAAGCCATGCTTTTTCAGAGTCTCCTCTCTTACTCTAGTGGATGAGACAGAAAGTGAATGTAAAGCAACTCCACCTGGACCCCCAGGGTCCTTCCACACTAAGCAAAACTTCCAGAGATCTCCTGACACCCAGCTCAGGTGCTGAAACAGAATACCTCCTTTATTCAGTTACTCATGTGTCTCTGTGCCAGGCGCAAGGATTCTCAGGCTCTGATACCTTCAGTACCACAGCTGGGGCACCCTGGGGGTGTTGGCAAGAGTCAGGGGGGGCAGCTAAATGTACCTCTGGTCCAGGGGGTTTTCCAGATGCCTTCTGTCCCTTCACGGGGTGCCAGAACTGATGCCTATGAGAGGCTGACCTGGATCAGAGGCTAGACAGAGTGAAAGGAATAAAGCAGGTATTTATTAAAAGGCTTTTAAAGGATATACCTTGGGCAGTACAACAGCCTGGCTGGGGCTCTGCCCAAGACGGACACAAGATGGACCACCGGTCACGAGTCTTCACACTTTTATAAGTTTTTCACACTTTCATAAATAATGGTTTGGTAAATAACTATTTACATACTGGGGTTAGTTGTCCAGTTATAGCTTCAGGTTATGAAGTCCCATCCTCCTTGTTTGCTCCCTTCAATTCACTGTTGTTTATGGTTTTTGGGCCTGAGGCTGTAATAGTTGTCCTTGGCTACTCAAGCTGGAGAAGGATTGTTTTGTCTAACTATCCTGTGAAGAGAACTTACTAATAATTAATACAAAGTTCAGAGTTACACACCAAGGCAGTGCAGAATCTGAAAAATATGAAGGCTAAAACTTAGGGCATCACCCCCATGTCACTCTCCATGTCTGTATCCCCCCATGTCCCCACCTATGTCTGTCGCCCATGTCCCCATCTATTTCCATGTCTCCCCTTGTCCTCATCCATGTCATTGTCCTCCCATGCCCCCATCCATGCCTTCGTTCAATGTCTTTATTTTCACCCCAGTTTCAGGAGTTTCAAAGGGATGAACAGAAAGGAAAAGAAAATGAAGGCCAAAAGAAAAATATTTACATGTCCCTGTCAGCAGAGCATCCATGTCCTTGGGTGTAGAGGATTTTGTGGACAGTTAGCTAGCTGACAAAGGTCATGCTGGAATAATACCGTTAGTTAAACAAGAAGGAGACGAGGATAGGAGTCGGGAATCAGTGTCCAGATGCGGCAAGGTCACTGTGCCCTTGCTGCAACATGAGGTTGTGGGAGAGGTTCCTTAGCTAGGAAAATGAAGAAAAGATAAGAAAAGCCACAACAAAGTAGCCACAAGAATGTAAATATAGGCATAGTTAGCTGATAAACAACTAACCAATAATGAGCTCGCTTTTTGCAATATGCATTAGCCTTATTAACACTGTTATAAATATGTGTGCCTGTTCAATAAACTTTCGAGACTTGCTGATCACTCATATTGCACGCCGCATTTCTCCTGCCGATCTCAACACTTGGGTGGGTGGGAAGAACCTTTTTTGGAGGGATTTCCACCCCGCTGTGTCCAAAATTGTGGGTTTTTCCCCAGTCTCTCCCCACTGGGCTGTGAAAGACAGCCATGGGCCATAGAGGATGGATTTATGTTGGAGAAGACCTCCAAGACAATCCAGTGTTGCTTAATGCCACCAGATGATGCAAAAGGTGAGATTTTTCTGGGGTCAGATGTCAGCAAATCTGCTCTCCACAATGGATTTCTGATGTTGGTCTGTGGATGTGTCCAGGTGCCCATGGGGAAACAAGAGGACGTGGAGCCCCGCAGGCAGGTGACTTCCCAACAGGGATCACCGGCACCACGGATCACCCGGGGTCACTGGGAATCATCCAGCGAGGATCCTCCCATGGGGGATGGAGCTGGAGCAGCGCACGGAGCTCTTCCTGCATGTGGGGCACTCGCAGGGCTTCCTTTGTGGTGCCTCCGTTGGTGTTTGGTCAAGTGAGAGCTCTGTGAGAAGCTCTTCCCACACTGGGGACACTGGTAGGGCCTCTCCCGGGTGTGGACGAGCCGGTGCTTGATGAGGGTGCAATTACGGTTGAAAGCCTTCCCGCAGTCGGGGCAGCGAAAGGGCCGCTCATCTGTGTGCGAGCGCTGGTGCCTGACGAGAGTGGAGCTGATCTGAAACCTCTTCCTGCATTGATCACACTCGTAGGGTTTCTCCCCGGTGTGGCTCCTCTGGTGGACAATCAGCTTGGAGTGGTCTAAGAAGCTCTTCCCACACTCACCACACTCGTAGGGCCTCTCCCCCGTGTGGATTCTCCAGTGGCGCATCAGGTAGGATCTCTTGCTGAAGCTCTTCCCACATTCCGAGCACTTGTGGGGCTTCTCCCCATCCTGGAGCTGCTCATTGACCTCCAGCTCCAAGCTCCGGCCGCCTCCCCACCCCAGGGTGGGTCTTTCCTCCTCGGATCCCCGAGATCTGCGTTTGCAGCCACTCCTCGTGCGGGATCTCCGAGGATTTTCCTCCCCGTTGGATTCCTGTGCTGTGGAGCCGCTCAAAACGGCCTCTTCCACGAGGTTCTGCTGTGGGGATTTGTCCTGCCTGCTCTCCCTCCTCAGCTCCTTCCCTGGGGGAGGAAGGACAAGGAGAGGATGGGATTTGCCTCCGTGCCACAGGGAAGGGCAAGGAGACTTCCCTAATGCGTCCCTGGCAGGATGGTGTCGGCACTGAGGTTGTCCTGCATCTGGGGGCCATGCTGGGCTGGGAGATGGAGCAGGGGAGAGGGGGCAATGGGCAGTGACTTCCAGCTCACCTGCCTGGGGCTTCTGGGCCATTTTCCTCTTCCTCGCTGCCTCCTCCTCCTCCTCCATTGGGCCTAGATATAGGAATGGGAAATCCTGCTTTGGCGGGGAAAAAAAGGACTGAGAACGTTGGGTTTGATGGTCCCACTGCCCAAGTGCAGCTGGAGAAGTCAGCGCCCCTTTCAGCCTCGGGGTGCCTGGACCACACTCATGCCTAGCCTTCCTCACCCTGCCAGGCTGCCAGAGGTGCACCAGCTCTGAGATCGCCCCTCTGCGCTCTCCCCGCTCCGGGGCTCCCGCCTTCCCCCCGGCTCTCCCGGGATCCCCAAACCCGATATCGCTCCTCTGCTCGCCGGTACCGGGCGATCGCCAAGTGGGACCCCCAAGATCCCTCCAGGGGCATTTGTGGCTCAGCTCTGGGGTCCTGCACGATCCAAACATCCCCTGCCCCGCAAAAAAACCGTTCCGGAAACCCCCTCGATGGATTTGGGGCGAACTCTCCTTCCCCGCTCACCTGCGGGTTCTGGAGGGGGGCGATGCCGGCAGACTGGGGGAAGATGCGGCCTGAGCGGCCGTGCAGGGGAACCGCTTGGTTCTGCTGCTGCTGCTGCTTCTATTCCTCCAATTCCTGCTCTTCCTCCTCTCTTCCTCCTCTTCCTCCCGCTTCTGCTCCGCTCCCAGCCCGGCCCGGGCAGTGCCGACACACAAAAGCAGCCGCGCTCTGCCCCAGGGGGGCTCCCAAAGCGGCCCCGCCCAGCACGGCACTGGGAGCAATACTGGGAACACTGGGAGCGATCCTGAGAGCACCAGGAAAGAATTGGGAGCGCTTTCCCTGCCAGTCCCGCTCTTACTGGGAGCGCTGGGAGGGAACTGGGAGCGAACAGCGCCCGGACGGGGCTGCAGCCGGCGGCGGGCGGGGCCAATCCGAAAGGCGTGGTTATGTAAATACAGGAGAGAGCTCGCCCGCTGGGATTGGTGGGCTGGAGCAGTGCGGGGTTTGCTCGGTGACGTCACGACCGGGGGAGGGGCCGGAGCGATGGCGGCGGCGTCCGGTGAGAAGGGATAGGGAGCGGGAATGGGAATGGGGACAGGGAATGGGAATGGAGACAGGGAATGGGGACTGGGAATACGGGACCGGGAATACGGAATGGGACCGACAATTGATCGCGACCGGGAATGGCGAGCAGGACCGGAAATGGAACTGGAAATACGGGAAAGGGACCGGGAACGGGAGTGGGAATGGGACCGGGACAGGGATGGGAACGGGACAAGGGGGACATGGACACAAGGACGACACCGAATAGGAGGTACACGGATCAGGGGGTGGCACCAGTACGGG
Organism: Pyrgilauda ruficollis; assembly: GCF_017590135.1. NCBI lineage: Eukaryota > Metazoa > Chordata > Aves > Passeriformes > Passeridae > Pyrgilauda > Pyrgilauda ruficollis. The sequence goes on along the minus strand of NW_024526211.1, from coordinate 27,573 downwards.
AGAGACAGCTGCGCAGGGGTGACACCGGGGATGGCAGGCGGGGACAGCGGGGACAGCGGGGATGGCAGGTGGGGACAGTGGGACCAGCAGCATGAGACACTGGGACAGCCGAGAGGTGGCACGGGGACTTAGGGACAGTGTGGACTGTGGGCATGGCAGCACAAAGGGCTGGGACAGCAGGGAGAGGGCACAGGGACACCGGGGAGGGAACATGAGGACATTGGGGAAGAGGTGCCAGGGACAGCAGGCAGGGGCCACAGGGACATGGGGACACTTTGTAAGGGACACTGGAGTGTCCTGGGACAAAACATTGCAGCATCACCATGGTGAGATAGAGACTGATGGCAGTGGTGGCCTTTGTCCCCAAGCATGGAGTGACACTGTTTTGGGGTGAAACATGGCAGTGTCACCGTGGTGGAACAGGGGCTGACGAGGGTGGTGGCCTTTGTCCCCAAGCTGATCCTGTTCAGGCTCAGCAACCAGCTGGTGGTGGCCTTCAAGGAGGACAACACGGTGGCCTTCAAGCACCTGTTCCTCAAAGGCTACGAGGATGGCACTAATGACACCCAGGCCATCTACACCCATGGGGACCTCCTGCAGCACCTGGCCTTTGTCCTCAAGAAGGTGGCATGGGGACACCAGGAAGGGCTGGGGGCACCAGGAGGGATTGGGGATATTGGGACCTCCTGCAGCTCCCAGTCTACGCCCTCGAGAAGGTGGCCTAGGGACACTGGAAGGGGTTGAAGACATCACGAGGGATGGGGACACCAGGCGAGGTTTGGGGACATGGGGATTATTTGGGGCCATCAAGGTGCCACCACCAGCACTGCACCCATGGGGACCTCCTGCAGCACCTGGCCTTTGTCCTCGAGAAGGTGGCATGGGGACACTGGGAAGAGCTGGGGACATCGTGGGAGTTGGGGACATTGTGGAGCTTGAGGACAAGGGGACCTCCTGGAGCATGTGGCCTATGCCCTTGAGAAGGGGGCACAGGGACACCAGGCAGGGCTGGGGACACTGGCAGGGGTTGGGGACACAGTGGTGGTTTGGGGACATGGAGGTTCTCAGGGCTATGGAGGTGACTGGGGACACCGGGGTGATTTGGGGACACTGAGGTACCACAGGGCCACCTCCAGCCCCATGTCCCTGTCCCTACAGTACCTGGCTGTCTCCAACAAGACTCTTGGCCACCACGTTTTGGGGAGACAGAGATGTTTTGGGGTCATGGAGATATTTGGGTAAATGGGGATTATTTGGGACCATCAAGGTGCCACCACCAGCGCTGCTGTCCCTGTCCCCACAGTACCTGGCTGTCCCCAATGAGACCTTGGGCCACCACACCTATGGCTGGGGACATGGAGATGTTTTGGCACTGTGGGGTGGTTTGGGGCCATCAGTATGGCTGGGGACACGGAGATGTTTTGGGGCCATGGGGTGGTTTGGGGCCATCAAGGTGCCCCAGGGCCACCTCCTGCCTTGGTGTCCCTGTAGGTGCAGGGTGCTGGGTTTGAGATCTGGGATTTGGTTTGGGGTTTGGCATTTGAGGTATAGGTTTTGGGATTTGGAAGTTGGGGTTGAGGTTGGGATTTGGGGTTTGGGATGGTCCCAAGGGGTTTGGGGTTTACAGTTTGACACTTGAGGTTTGGGATGGTCTCAGGGTGTTTGGGGTTTGCCATTCAGGCATTAGAATGGTCTCAGGGGATTTGGGAGGGTCCCAGGTGATTTGGGATTTGGGGTGTGGGATGGTCTCAGGGGATTTGGGGTGATCTCAGGGCCTTAGGGATGGTCCCAAGAGATTTGGGGTTAGGGTTTGGATTTGAGGTGCAGGGTTTGAGATGATCCCTGGGCATTTGGGATTTGGGATGGTCCCTGGGCATTTGGGAGCTGAGATTCGGGGTTTGGGATCTGGGAGTTGGGATTTGGGACCATGGGGTGGTTTGGGGCCATCAAGGTGCCCCAGGGCCACCTCCTGCCTTGGTGTCCCTGTCCCTGTAGTACCTGGCTGTCCCCAGTGGGACCCTGGGCCACTGTGCCTGTGGTGGCACCAGGGGTGGCACTGAGGGTGGCACCAGGCTCCTGCTGTGCCAGCGCTTCTTCCACAGGGGGGACATCGACCCCAGCGTTGTCACCGGTGGGGACACATGGGGTTTGAGGTTTGGGGTGCGAGTTTGGGATATGTGCTGGATTTGGGATTTGGGGTTTTGGTTTTGGGGTTTGAGAGTTGAGGTTTGGGTTTGGAGTTTGGGAGTTGTGGTTTGGGGTTTGAGATTTGGGTTTCGGAGTTGGGGTTTGGGTTTGTCCCAAGGGGTTTGGGGTTTAGAGTTTGGGAGTTGGGATGCTCCCAAGGGATTTGACATTTGGGGGTTTGGGATGGTCCCAGGGTGTTTGAAGGTTTGAGATTCAGGGTTTGGGATGGTCTCAGAGGATTTGGGATGGTCCCAAGAGGTTTGGGAGTTGAGATTTTGGGTTGGGATCGTTTGAGAGGGACGGTTTGGGATCGTCCCACTGCATGTGGGGGTTTGGGATTTGGATTTTGGGATGGTCCCAGGGCATTTGGGAGTTGAGATTCGGGGTTTGGGATTTGGGATGGTCCTGAAGCATTCAGAGTGGTCCCAGGGCATTTGGGATTCAGGATTTGGGAAGTCCCAGGGGCTTTGGGCTCCCGCCATTCCCTGACCCCAATCCCGACCCCACAGAGATCCTGGGAGTGCACCCTGGGGACCCCCAGCTGCAGGTGCTGGATGGCACTAATGGCAACTTCACCCTCCAATTCCACAGATAAATCCCAACCCCGCCCCCCAAATTCTTATGTCCCCCTTGTGTCCGTCTTGAGTGTCCCTCTGTCCCTCATCTGTCCCTTGGCTGTCCCCCAATCCCTCTGCAGGCCCTGGGGGGCAGCCAGTGAGTGCTGTGATAGTAACAGTGACAATGACAGTGATGGTGACAGTGACAATAATAATGCCAGTGACAATGACAGTGATGGTGACAGTGACAATAACAGTGCCAGTAACAGTGCCAGTGATGGTGACAGTGCCAGTGACAATGACAGTGATGGTGACAGTGACAATAACATTGCCCAGTAACAGTGATGGTGACAGTGACACTGACAATGACAGTGCCAGTGACAGTGCCAGTGGCGGTGACAATGATAGTGACAATGCCAATGCCAGTGCCACCCAGTGTCCCCAGGTCACGTTTGACACCCACGCCCACAGTGGGCGAGTGTGGATACACCTGGAGAGCCTCATGTCCATCCGGGAGTGCCACCACCCCCTGCTGCCCAGCAGAGGTGACACGGGTGACAGTGGCTGACAGGACAGGTGGACGGGGTGCCAGGAGAACATGGGGACAGGGGGACAGGTGCCCCACCACCCCCGTGCCCCAGGCGCAGGTGGGACCGCAGGCATTTCTGTCGTGCCCTGACCGTGCCTCCCCTCCCCTCCCTGCTCCCCCCACACCTTGGGGACACCCCTGACTCCCACCCTGACATCCTGGGTGCCCCTCAGTGGGGACGGGGAGGGGTTGGTGGCACTGCAGGAACCCCTCTCTGTGCCATCCACGAGGTGGCACCTGCGCTTTTTGTCACCACCGTCCACCAGTGCCCCAAAGCGGGGGGGGGCACACATCCTGGGGGGGGTGAGGGGTGACAAAATTTTTGGGGTCACCCCCTGCCACTTCCACCTCCCCGAATCCCCCCAGGGATGCTGCACAACCCCGCCTCCCACGCACTACCTCGGCGGCAGCATCCCCTGAAGGGATGGAAGGGTCACGTTCCTGCTGAGGGGTCTTTGGGGACTGTCCCCGTGTCCCCCTCCCGTCCCCGCAGTACCTACACTGCTGTGCCCATGCCTGGCCCTGTTTCGTGGCTTCCCCATGACGGGGATAAGTTTCAGTCACACCCTCACCTCCTTCTCCTCCTCTGGGTTTGATGTCAGTTCTGCCGCTGGGGACGTGCCTGTGACACCAGGGGGACGCCACGGGTCACCCCCCTCCAAGTGACTGCAGGGTCACAGTGGCTCCTGAAGGCCCCCTGATGTGACAGCTGGGGGTCCCAGGATGCTGTGATGACGATTTGGGGGGTGGGTGCTTCCAGGGTGCTGAGCACCGAGGCCATGTGGTGCAGGGGGGACAGTTGGGGACACAGGTGGGGGAAAGCCTGGGGGGACAGGGTGAGGAGGGTCAGAGGGGTAAGGGGTGGAGATGGAGCTGGAGGGGGGGGATCCACCCAACAATGTGCCAAAAGCAAGGGGAGGACTCCTAAATCTGGGGGAAAGAATGGAAAAGAGAGAAAGCATCCGAATCAGGGGGGAAAGGATGCAAAGTAGGGGGTAAGGGACCCAAAAGAGGGGGAAATGATCCAAAAGAGGGAGAAAGGACCCAAAATGTGGGGGGGGAGGACCAAAAATCAGAGGACAAAGGATAACTTGGTGTGTCACAGGGTATCAATGGGTGTCATGGCACATCCCTTCCTGTGCTGGAGCTGGCCCACACACTCTGTGCCAGGAGCAGCCACAGGAACATCCTGAGCAACACAGTGACACCTCCAGGGACATGGGGACACTCTGCAGGACACGGCCAGGGACCAGCCAGGATCGGGAACAGGGACTCACAGGGGGGACAGGAAGACACAGAGGGGTGACATGTAGCCGTGGCAGGGGATGGGGGATATTTGGAGGGGAGGGGATCTGATGCCACCAGGACACACATGAGGGGACAATGTTGCCACACCTGTGCAGACACTGCCACCAGGATGCCTCTGGTGACAGGACATGACCCCCATGGTGACACTGACTCTTGTCCCCAGGGGCAGTTGGGGTCCCCTGAGTGCTGTGGCCCTGGGACACCCTGGTGGCTGTCACTTGCTTCCAGGCCACTTGTCACCAGCTGAACAAGGTCTCTGTCCCGCCCTGCTGGGTGGTGACATTCGGCTGGGACACCGCGCTGGTGAAACGTCCCTATTCATATCCATGTATCCCTATGTCCCCATTCATGTCCATATCCCCATCCATGTCATTGTCCCCCAAATGTCCCCATCCATGCCCATTTTTACCCCAGTTTCAGGAGTTTCAAAGGGATGAACAGAAACTTTTTCATTTCAAGGCCAAAACAAAATTATTTATGTGTCCCTGACAACAAAGCATCCATGTGCTTGGGTGGGTAGGAAGAACCTTTCTGGAGGGGTTTCCACCCTACTGTATCCAAAATCAGAGGTTTTTCCCAAATTCATCCCTGTTTGGCTGTAGAAGATGCCTGTGGGTCAGGGACAATTAAATGATGGATTTATGTTGCAGAAGACCTGCAAGGCCATCCAGTGTTGTTTGATGCCACCAGAAGCAGCAAAAGGAGATTCTTCTGGGGTCACAAATCGACAAATCCGCTCTCCACAATGAATTTCTAGTGTTGGGCTGTGGATGTGTGCAGGTGCCCATGGGGAGCTAGAAGGATGTGGAGCCCCTCAGGCAGGTGTCTTCCCAGCAGGGATCACTGACACCATGGACCACCGAGGCTCTGCCCACTGGGGTCACTGGGGATCAGAACCAATACTCCCACGGGGGATGGAGCTGGAGCAGCACACGAAGCTGTTCCCACACTTGGGGCACTCACAGGGCTTTCATAGTGGTGCCTCCATTCGTGTTGGCTCAAGGCTGACCTCTGGCTGAAGCTCTTCCCACAGTGGGGACACTCGTAGGGCCTCTCCCCAGTGTGGATGTGCTGGTGGGTGACAAGGGTGGAGTTGTGCTTGAAGCCCTTCCCACAGTCAGGGCAGCGGAAGGGCCTCTCATCCGTGTGAATCCGCTGATGTACGAGGAGATCTGAGCTGCTTTGAAACCTCTTCCCACACTCCCCACACTCGTAGGGCCGCTCCCCGGTGTGGCTCCTCTGGTGGATCATCAGGTGATCGTTCCGGCTGTAGCTCTTCCCACACTCGGGACACTCGTAAGGCCGCTCCCCTGTGTGGATCCTCTGGTGAAGCATCAGTTCAGAGCTCTGGCTGAATCTCTTCCCACAATGCCCACATTCGTAGGGCTTCTCACCAGTGTGGGTCCTCTTGTGGACAATCAGGTTCGACTTCTGGGTGAATCTCTTCCCACACTCCCCACACTCGTAGGGCCTCTCCCCGGTGTGGATGCGCCGGTGCTTGACGAGGTCGGAGTTGTATTTGAAGCCCTTCATGCAGTCAGGGCAGCGGAAGGGCCTCTCGTCTGTGTGAATACGCTGGTGGACGAGCAGATGGCAGCTTGTTTGAAACCTCTTCCCACATTTGGGACACTCATAGGGCCTCTCATCTGTGTGTGTCCGCTGATGCTTCAGAAGAGTGGAGCTTCTCTGAAAGCTCTTCCCACATTCCCCACACTCATATGGCCTTTCCCCCGTGTGGCTCCTCTGGTGGTTGATCAGGTCAAAGGTGTCTCTGCAGCTCTTCCCACACTCCCCACACTCGTAGCGCCTTTCTCCAGTGTGGATCCTTCGGTGGCGGATCAGGGCTGAGTTTCGGCTGAAGCACTTCCAACATTCCCCACACCTGTAGGGCTTCTCCCCATTGTGAACCTGCTCATGGACCCCTGGCTCCGAGCTCTGGCCGCCGTCACGGCCCAGGGTGGGTATTTCCTCCTCTGACCTCCCTGGGCTGCGTTTGCAGCCCCTCCTCGTGCGGGATCTCCGGGGATTTTCCTCCCCATTGGATTCCAGTGCCGTGGAGCCACTCAAAACAGCCTCTTCCGTGAGATTCTGCTGTGGTGACTCATCCTCCCTGGTCTCCGCCCTCAGCTCCTGGTCTGGGGGAGGAAGGACAAGGAGAGGATGGGATTTGCCTCCGTGCCACAGGGAAGGGCAAGGAGATCCCCCCAAAGTGTGCTTGGCAGGACAGGGTCAGCAGCGGGCTTGTCCTGCAGCCAGGGGCCCATGCTGGGATGGGAGAAGGAGCAGGAGAGAGGGGGAAAGGGACAGCGAGTTCCTCCTTACCTGCCTGGGGCTCCTGGGCCATTTTCCTCTTCCTCCCAGTCTCCTCTTCCTCTATCCGGCTAAGGTTTAGGAACGGAAAATCCTGCTTTTTGGGGGGTGGGGGGGAACAAGGGCTGATTGTGCTGGGTTTGATGGTGCCGCTGCCCAGGTGCAGCTGGAGAAGTCAGCGCCCCTTTCAGCCTCCACGTGTCCGGACCCCGCTCATCCCGAGCCTCCTTCCACCCTCCAGGCTACTGGGGCGCCCCAGCTGTGTGATCGCCCCTCTGCGCTCCCCGCTCCGGGGCTCCCGCCTTCCCCCCGGCTCTGCCTGGGATCCCCAAACCCGATATCGCCCCTGTGCCCGCAGGGCATGTGGGAACCCCCAAGGGTTAATTGTGGCTCAGCTCTGGGGTCCTTGGAGACCCAAATATCCCTTGCCCCACCAAAAATCCCTCCCGGAGACCCCCCTCGATGGATTTGGGGCGAGCTCCCCCTCCCCGCTCACCTGCGGGTTCCGGGGGGCGATGCAGCAGGAGCCGGGGGAGCCGCGACCGGAGCGGGGGAGCCGCGTGGTGTTGGTGCTGCTGCTGCTGCTGCGCTTCCTCTTCCGTCTCTTTCTCCAGTTCCGGCTCCTATTCTTCCCTTTCCTCTTTCTCTGTCCCGCCTCTTCCTCCCGCTCCTGCTCCGCTCCCAGCCCGGCCCGGGCGGTGCCGACACCCAAAAGCAGCCGCGATCTGCCCTGGGGGCTTCGCAAAGCGGCCCCGCCCAGCGCGGCACTGGGAGCGATACTGGGAGCACCAGGAGGGATCCTGAGAGCAGCGGGAAAGAATTGGGAGCGCTTTCCCTGCCAGTGCCGCTCTTACTGGGAGCGCTGGGAGGGAACTGGGAGCGAACAGCGCCCGGACGGGGCTGCAGCCGGCGGCGGGCGGGGCCAATCCGAAAGGCGTGGTTATGCAAATAAGGGAGCGATCGCGCACTGGGATTGGTGGGCGGGAGCAGCGCGGGGTTTGCTCGGTGACGTCAGGGTTGTGGGGGGGCCGGAGCGATGGCGGCGGCGTCCGGTGAGAGGGGACAGGGAGCGGGAATGGGGACAGGGAATGGAGACTGGGAATACGGGACCGAGACCTGGAATGGGACTGGGAATACGGGAAAAGGGACCGGGAACGGGAGTGGGAATGGGACGGGGACGGGAACCGGGCGAGAGGGACACGGGGAACAGGAGCATCGGGAACCGGGCTGGGGGGGCCGGGGACTGGAGCGACACTGCGGCGAGGGGACACCGGGGACCGGGCCGGGGGAGTTAACGGCTGCAGGGGACGCTGTGCACCTGCACTGCGGGCAGGGGGGACAGCGAGCAGGGGAGACACCAGAACGGGGTGGGGGGGACACGGGGCAGGGGTGACACCGGGGACAGGGAGTCCTGAGCGGGGGTTTAACGGAGACAGGCGACACTGTGGACTGGGCGGCGGGGACAACGGAAGAGAGGAGTGACACCAGACCGAGGGGGACACGGACCGGGGGGTGACACCGGGACAGGGGTGATCCCGGGACATGGGGGTGACACCGAACAGCGGGGACACGGATCAGGGGTGACACCGAGCAAGGGGGACACCAGGCCGAGGTGACACCGGTGGGTGTCCCCAGAGACCGAGTGGCTGCTGAGTCGTGGTACAGCACGGCCGAGGCGGCTTCGGCCGTGGAGGAGGAGCTGTGGTGCTGCCTCAAATAATTCCTCTTGAGCCTCTGTGACACCGGGCCCGTGAAACTCCCGCTGGAGCTCGCCAAGATCATCCTTGTCACCGTGCAGGTGACACTGCCAGGGACAGCGAGCTGGGACAGTGGGGATGGCAGGAGAGGACACTGGGGACGGCAGCACAAGAGGCTGGGATACCAGGAAGGGAGCACTGGGACATGGGGACATGGGGACACTTTGACAGGGATGCTGGGGTGTCCTGGGACAAAGCATTGGCAGCATCACCATGGTGAGAAAGGGGCTGATGACAGTGGTGGTCTTTGTCCCAAACCATAGGGTGACACTGTTTTGGGGTGAAACACGGTGGTGTCACCAGGGTGGGACAGGGCCTGACCACGTAGGACTTTGTTCCCAAGCATGGGGTGGCACCATTTTGTGACAAAACACACCAGTGTCACCATGACAGAACAGGTGGTGACAGAGGTGGTGGCCTTTGTCCCCAAGCTGTGACACAATTTTGGGACAAAACACACCAGTGTCACCATGATGGGACAGGTCACCCCCCCCAAATTCTTGATAATCCCACTTATGGGTGTTTCCCATCCCTAAAATCCCAGTGTGGGATTTGTGTTCACTTTTCCCAGATTTCTGTGTGGCATTTTGGGGTGGAATTTTCCCTTTCCCGTGGTTATTTTTGGGATTTTGGGAACTCCTGGGATCTTTCTGGGAGGGATTTCAGGTGGAATTTTCCATTCCCATTGGGTTTTTGAGGAGGAATTTTTCCTTTTCCCATTGTTTACTTGGGATTTTGGGGTGGATTTTTCTTTTTTTGGGGGGCTTTTGGGGTGGAAATTTTCCTTTTCCTGGTGGGTTTTTTTTTGGTTCTTTGAGATTTCCTGGGGTTTTTTTTTGTTTTTTTTTTTGGGGCCTCCTGGGTGTCACAATCCGCTCATACGAATGGGGGTTGTGACAGTTCGTTATCTGATCTCAGAGTACAAAAAACAACACGGAGAGTTTCAGTATCAATCAAAAAACCTGCACCTTTTAGTGAGCGCTCCCACAGCAAATGCAATAGAGGGATTTAGACAGGAGATTAAGGATAAAGAGAGAGAGAGAAAGGGGAAAAGGTTTTGCTACCAACCTAGGGACAAAATCCTCCATGGCACGGGGAGAATTGTCTCGTCAGGGAGAATCTCAAAAGTCCTGGTTAACTCAGGGGTCTATTATAGTCCTTTGCATGAGGGGGGAGCTGGTAACAAAGAATAAGTCTGTTGAAATTGCTGAGGGGGAACAGATAGAGTGAAGAAAAAGGGTATTGAAGCCATCAAGGGGGGAACATCAGGACACTTGTGGCAGCTGGTGACCACCCAAAAAGAGCATCCCACCACCTGTGGTCAGCATCTTTCTTTACTCTTTCCATGACACGGTGTATTTGTCTCACATTGTGATGAACAGTTACCAGGGTTTTCTGTCTGTTCTTGATCTTTCCCAAAATTTCGATTAAGTCTTGATGGAGCAACAATTGCCTTCCCAAAGTGAGGTTCATCCCAATGGGAATAGGCATCAGTTTGTGAATCAGCGTGTAGTTGGATTGTAAAAGGTAATGAGAGGTAACTGGAACTTCATAAGAAAAATCACATCCTGCAATCTTAGTAAAGTTACAAGCACAAAAATTTGAATGATTTTTAGTATCCACTACTACATTTTCTATGAATACAATATCATAAGCAGCTCTAAAGCATGCACACCCATTGCCTATGTATATAGGGACTGTTTTAGAAGTCTCGTTAGGATGAATTTCAAAGTGACAGATATTTTGCTCTGTGTCCAAACAAATGTCTTGAGCTATGATTGCACTGCTTTCACAGATGAACCTTTGTTGTTCTCAGACAATACAAGATTCCAAATTAACAGTTTGCCATTTTTCACCAATTTGACAGGCCCGTTCCCTATGCTTGGAAGGATAGAGAAGAGGTCCATCATGATTCAGCCCTAATGCAATAATAGGAAATATCAAATGCACTGAGGCATTACGTATGGTTAACACAAAAGCTGTGGCTGAGTTTGAAATGGGGTCATAAGTAAAATTCACCAAGTTCCACCAGGATTGGAATTCTCTTTCAAAATCTCTGTCCCAAATTATTTTCCGAATTTCAGTAGGAAAAGTGCCTTCTTCACCTTCTTTTATAATTGAGGCAGCAACTGTTTCCATCCACAGTTGTGCCTAGATACAGCTGAGAGCCAAAGAAATGTGGTTTTGTGTAGCACTGAGTGCATCAATTACCAGTTTGTGATCATTTACATTTACCTTCTCCCAGTTTGGTAAAATGTTTGATAGCAGCTACTGGTGTGTTCCCAAAGCCAATAAGGATGACTGCAGTGGTTGTTGTAATTTGGTCAAATCTTTAGTTGTGACAGCCAGTTTATTCATTAGTACTTCTGAATCAATACTATTTAGAATTCCCAAACCTGTTGCCACAAGACTGGTTATGTCTCTTGGCGTCTGTTTTTTAGAAGAGCTCCATTTTCGCAGCCAGGTCGTCCAGCCCTCAAAGGAAGTCTGCAAGAAAGGCGAACAGGCCAGCTGAATTTCTGATACATTGTTTTGCATCAGCAATTGGACTTGTTTAGGAGACCGTGCCAGATTGAACAATATTTGTTGTTGACCAGTTTTCCTGATTATATATGGCCCAATTTCAAAAATTCTTGGGCAGAGCATGACCGGTGATTGGGCTGTAGTGGTGATAGTAGAAAACTGGGTCATAGTATTTATTACAAATTTGAAAGAAAGGCCTTTTTTGAACCAAAGACAAACTACTTCTGCGGTGTGTGTTAATGTAAAACTGTGCCAACAGTCTTGTACGCTTGGGTGGTACAAAGCTGTTCATGCTTATTTGCCTGATCTGTTGAAAGACTGATTGAGATTGCCTTACTATAGGTAGTTCCGTTAATCATTCGGCATCCTATGCTAATTTCTTCTCCCACTACCCCTTGAAGCTTCCAGGTTTTTTATTTTTCCCATTCCTGCCTAGTGTTGATTTCAATATCTGATTTTCATGCATAACAACAGTCGATAAGTTTAAACTCTTTACATTTCCCATGGATCTGGTAAAGTGAACAAAAGCCTGGGACCAAGGCCATTCAGTAACATACTGCCTAAGGGGGCTCTCAGTCCCTTCCACCAATTGGAGTATAACTATTGTACTTAATGTGGGCTTCTTAGTCTCAGTCCCTTCTACCCACTGGGATGTAACTACTGTACTCAATGTGAGCTTTGTGCTCTCAGTCCCTTCTACCCATTGGGGTGTAACTACTGTACTCAATGTGGGCTTCATGCTCTCAGTCCCTTCTATCCACCAAGATGTAACTACGGTACTCAGTGTGGGTTTTGTTATAGCAGTTATCTTAAATTTATAAACTAAGCCTTTTAAACCTAACAGGTCAGTCAAGTTATTTTGCCAGCAGCATGTCACATAAGTTGGTTAGCTAAAGTGAAATTATGCCAGCAATCAGTTGGTTAATTTTTACAGTCCTTTGTAATTGCAACATTGTTAGTTTTGGGACCTAGAGTGTAATTACCAACATACTCCAGAACAGGGTGATGTGCTAGATTTTTTGAATCATCAGGTCCCCGTAGTGAGGGAATGATGCTTGGAGGTGTCAGGCAAAAGGCAGTGATTTTGGGACATCCATTCACCTCCCATCCACTGTTCACTCCTTTAACAGCTTCCCATAACCGAACATCCCAACTTCCCTCCTGTGGCTTCAGAAATCATTTCAAAAGACCATTGGTCCTTTCTACAATCCCGTTAGCTTGAGGGTAGTAAGAGGTGTGGAAAGTCCACTTAATTCCTTCACCTTTTGCCCAATCCCGTACAACTCTAGCAGTGAAGTCGGACCCGTTGTCAGACTGAATTTCCTGTGGCTTTGGGAAAGTTCCAAACCACCCCTGCAAAGCTTTAATCTTATTATCACCTGTAGCTCTTTTAAAAGCATCAGCTTGAACCAACCCAGATAGAATTCCTACTCCTACTAGCACAAAGTGTTTACCTCCTGACTTCTTAAAGGGGCTGATATAATCTACCTGCCATGCATCCCATAAGCCTTTACCCTTTTTTAAATGCAGAGGGTCATCTTCTAAAGGATGTCTCTCCAGTTGCCTGCGACATTGCTCGCAGGCTGATATGCATGTTTTACACATTTCCCTGGTAACGGGCCAGCCCCAAGCATGAGCTTCCTTGTCCAAATCTTTCACACCTGTGTGCTGTCTTTTTACCTGCAGCCATTCTAATAGTCGATCCCAGTTCTCAGTAATTAGTTCCTTTTTCAGGGGGCTGAGCCTTGCTAGTTCATCAGCTCTATTCCACTTTCCTGCTGGATTTCCATCTCTTTGGTGAGAAGCTACCCAACCAACAGCAAAATTTCCTTGACTTGCAATACCTAAAATTTCCTGCCACTTCTCCTTTTACCACACTGGAATTCTGTTAACTTCCCAATCATTTTGCTGCCAGAAAGGAAGACACTCAGTACAACCTTTGTATACTGCAGAAGAGTCAGTATAAATGCAGACAAGAGAAATGTTCTGTGCCTCACGTCAGAAAACACTCTGAACAGCGATGAGTTCCCCAACGTGAGCGCTGCCTTCCCCTTCGGTAATAATTCTTTCACCAGAATGAAATGTGTAAGACAGCAGTTGTATTATTTCCATACCTCCCCCTCCTGTCCCATGTCGCAGAGGCATCTGTGAACCAAGAACTTGCTGCTAGTTCAGGGTAGAAAGGAGGGGCAACTTTGATTACAGAGGCAGGGTTATCTTGCTTGCTAGCCAGGCTCTCAGTGTCTTGGACTGCTAGATTTTTAGCAGCACCTTCTGTTATTGAGAAGGTATTACAGTAGTGTTCTATCTGAGCGTACCATTTTCTGACTGAGGCCCTCTGGGCCACCCTGTCAGGTGGGGGGGTCCCATTAGTGACAATTTTGATAACTTTAAAAGGGCCTCTTAACATAATAGGCTGTTGCCGTGCAATTTTTTCCACTTCTATGAGAGCTAAGCTAACCACAAACAACCCCTTTTCTCAGATAGTGTACCTTATCTCAGCATCTTTGAAACCACAGGAATAAAAACCAACAGGCCTCGTCGGACCCTCAGGACCCTGCTGCCAGATGTGTACTGATAGCCCTGAGGAGGCAAACCCCCATTCCACCTGGAATGGGATCTGTGGGATGGATAGGGCCTAGTGCTTGGTGAGCTGTTGCCTCAAAAATCAGTAATTGCAATGCTTCTTCCTGAGAAGGAGTCCAATTCCTTTTCACCCCTTTCCTCAGCAAGTCATAAAGCAGCCTGGCAATTATTGAGAAGTCTGGGATGTGTTTCCTCCAGAACACTAATAGTCCTAGAGCTTGCTGGAGATCTTTCCTGGATTTAGGGATTTTAATCTGATCTGGAGAAGTTAGGGTATTGGGTGGAATACGTCATACCTCCTTTCCACCAAATTCCCTGTGGGATGGATAGGGCCTAGTGCTTGGTGAGCTGTTGCCTCAAAAATCAGTAATTGCAATGCTTCTTCCTGAGAAGGAGTCCAATTCCTTTTCACCCCTTTCCTCAGCAAGTCATAAAGCAGCCTGGCAATTATTGAGAAGTCTGGGATGTGTTTCCTCCAGAACACTAATAGTCCTAGAGCTTGCTGGAGATCTTTCCTGGATTTAGGGATTTTAATCTGATCTGGAGAAGTTAGGGTATTGGGTGGAATACGTCATACCTCCTTTCCACCAAATTCCCAAAAACTTCACTTCTTGCAGAAGGCTTCTGAATTTTTTCTGGGGGAATCTGCAAATCAAGGCTTTCTAAGTGAGAGATTATTTTTTGCTGATGTTCCCCCACTACCTCTATTTCCTCCCCCCCACCAGAATGTCATTAATGTATTGATAAACAGCTACAGTATCAGGTTTGGGTATTTTTTCTAATTCCTGGGCTAAAGCACAGTGGGCCAAAGTGGGGGAGTGTTTGTAGCCTTGGGGAAGCGTGGTAAATGTATATTGTTGTCCTTCCCATGTGAAGGCAAAACGGTCCATATCTTCTGGCTGTATAGGTATCATAAAGAACATGTCTTTGACATCTATAGTTGCCATGATTGAGTGAGCTTTTTCCTGAATTGATGTTATTAATTCAGCTGTTTGGGACTGCTGCGGTGAGACGGTCTGTGTTGGCATTAAGCCTGCAAAAATCCACTGTTAACCTCCACTTTCCATTGGCTTTTTGGACTGGCCATACTGGCGAATTAAGAGAATGTGTGTGAATTATTACCCCTTGGTTTCACAAGTCCTGTATAACTGGTTTGATACCCTCTCTGGTACCAGAAGGTAGAGGGCATTGTTTTACATTACTTCTTTTACTATACGGTAGAGAGGGTGCGGTTTGAAGCAGCCTAATGTTAAGTGGCTGAGTGCCAAAAGACCACAGAAATCCCTCAGAGTCTTCCCACTGCCTCCCAGCAAGGACATCCACCCTAATAAATTATTTGGAATGTCCCCGATAACCATTTTGACAACTAATTAATTTTCATCTCCAGGGAGCATCAGTTTGACTAGGGCCACATTCATGGATTCTGTAGTTCCCAGAGCATTAAGAACACAGCATTGTCTTTTAGTTGGAACAATTCCACACTTCTGGGCGTCTTTTTTCTTAGTGCAGAGATATGAGCCCCAGTGTCAATTAGGAAGGTTACTAGTATCCTTTTGGGGCCTGTGATAGCTGTGATTAATATATCTCCAGATTTATTTTTAGTGAGCATTCTTAAATAAACGCAACCTCCGCCTCTTCGCCCACCTGTAAGTGGCAGAGATATTAGTTTTCCGAAAACCTTGTTGGTTTTGGTTCACTGTCTGTGCTCTGAAGGAGAGGCTGGGGGACTGTTGTGCTACTTGGATTCTGAGAGAGGAGCTGCGAGAGGGTTAATTTTGGCTCACTGCCAGTGTTCTGAGAGGGAGCCTGGGGGAGGGTTCTGCTGCCTAGATTTTGAGAGAGAAGCTGGGATGGGGTTAATTTTGGCTCCTTGTCTATGTTTTGTGGGAGAGTCTTGGGGGGAGTTAGAGTGTTGGAGGAGGTGTGTGTTGGTTCCTGACAAGGGAAGCGTGCAGTGGGTTGAGCCAATGGATTCGGTTCCATAGTGCTAACTATTTATTATTTGCTGCAATTTATCAAGAAGCAAACCATCCATCACCTCTTTGAGGACCCCCTTTTTAATTCCCAACAACTACCAACAGTGGCGGTTAGAGATCTGTTTTACTTCTCTATTTCCGTGTGAGAAGTCCCAATAAACCAAACACATTTTGTTTTTTTCTGATTTCTCCTCTGGGGTTTTTACAGGTCCATATTGTCTACAATAATTGATCAGATCTACTGCAACTTCACCTCATGTCCAAACTTTACGGCTACTGGTAGATGAATCAGATTGAGAAGCTGCGGGCCATGAGGGGGAAGAGTATGGAGTATCAGTAGATCCAGTTTGGTCAGTGGAGCTACTGAGGAATCTAAAACCTGCATCCCCGCCTGGGGCTCTGCCGCCACCCACAGCGGGACCCCCCAAAAACACCTCCCGGGGAGACCCCGATGTCCCCCCGAGGGGCATCTGCGGCTTGGCTTTGAAGCCTGAAAGCTCCAAACATCCCCCCAAAAAACCCCAAACCCAGGGACCCCCCCGGGTTATTTGGGCCAAGCTCCCTCTCCCCAACACCTGCGGGATGGTGGGCGATGGTCCCAGAGCTGTGGTGAGTTCAGGAAGTGCCAGGGCCACGCGGTTCCCCCCTTCTCCTGCTTCTTCCTGCTGCCGCTCCGCCTCTTCCTCCCTCCCTCCTCCTCCTCCCCCGGCCCAGAACTCCAAACTGTGAGGGCAAGGTCAATGAAAGGGCGGGAACTGTTAAGGGAAGGGGTGGGGTCAAGGAAAGGGTGGGAGCTGAGAGGGGAAGGGGTGGGCTCAAGTGGCCACATGGTCCTAAAAGGGCTGAGTTTGTCCTAAATCATCCAAAAGGGTGTCATATGCAGCCTAAATCCACCTCTTTTGGCCCAAAATCAGCCAGATGGGCCTAAAATCCCCCTAAGTGGTTTGCAGCCCACACAAAATGGCTGAAAAGCACCCTTAAATCTTTAAAATGGGTGTAAAATCCATCTTAAATGTACCTGGTTTTGTCTAAAATCACCCAAATGGGCCTAAAATCCACCCTAAAACCCACCTGGTTTTGCATAAAATCACCAAGACACCTAAAATCATCCAGACTGGTCTGAAATGTACACAAAAGCACCTAAAAACATCCTAAAATGGCTTGGTTTTACTTAAAATTACCCAAAAGAGGCATAAAATCCACCCATATGGGCCTAACATCATCCAAAGGGATCTAAAATCCAGTCTAAAACACACCAGATATGGACTAAAATCAGCCAAAGGGACATGAATTCGACACTAAAAGGCTTGAAATCACTCACAAGGGATCTAAAACCCACCCTAAACCTGCCCAGTTTGGTCTAAAATCACCCAAAGGGACCTAAAATCTCCGGGACTGCAACTGAGACCGAAACCAGCAGCAGAACTGGCACCAGCAGGAAGACTGACACCAGAACTGAGACCACCAATGCTCCAAGACTGGGACTGAAACGGAGACTGGGACCAGAACTGGAAGTGGGACTAAGACCAAGACTGACACTGGAACCAGCACCTGGAATGCTTTGGAGCTGGGACTGGCCTCAGGAGTGCTTCAGGACTGCTCCAGGATTGGGATCAGGATCGAGACTGGGACCAGGATCGTGCTCCTGGACCGGGACCAGAATCAGGACGAAGAACCCTCTGGGACTGAGACCAAGACCGCCATCAGAACCAGCACTGAGACTGGCAGTGCTCTAGGACCAAGACGGAGATTGGCGCTGGGAGCACTCCGGGCCCCCAGCAGTAGCAGCACTATCACTAGCAATGGGACCACTGCAAGACTGAGACCGAGACCGGCACTGAAAGCTGCACCAGCGCTGGGACTGAGAATGGCACCACTCCAGGACAGACTGGGACCAGCACCACTCCAGGACTGATATTGATACCAGGACCAGAATCAGCACCGGAGTGCTCCAGGACTGAGACAGAAACTGAGGCTGGCATTAGTGCTGGAATCGCTCTGGCATTGGCACCAGGATTGAAAATGAGATCAGCAACGGGATTGCTCTGGGATCTTCATGTTTGCTCTGGGGAGTTTTGGCTGTGCCCCTGGGCAGGATGGGGAGGGACTGGGAGAGACCCATGGGACTGGGAGGGAGTGGGACAGACTCCTGCGGGGTCGGGGTGGGGAAACCACCTCAGTTCACATTGTTCTCCTGTAGCCATCCCGGTCCATATGGTCCCAGTCCACGTCATCCCAATCTGTACAATCCCACTCCATATGATCCCAGTTTGTACAATCCCAGTCTGCTGCAGCGGCAGGGGTGGTAAGGGAGCCACAACCTTCCTGAAGAAGCATCCTTAGAAGGATGGCTCAGGGTACAAGCATGTCCTTTCCCGGCTGGCGATTCCCAGCTTGGCTTCTTTCCCAGGTGATGCGGAGAGAAGACTGGAGCTCTGTATGGCATTCCACAGAGTGTCAGCCTTTATTAAGAGCGGAGCCCTCTGAGAAGGGGGGGGGTTTGGGGGGGAGAAAGAACCAATGGATAACAATGAATCAATATAAAACTGCAAAGGCCTCTGGGGGTAAAATTTGCTTCCCCTAAGTGCAATGTGGCTCAAGGGTCAGCCCTCTAGGGGAATGCAGCACACCCTTTGTTGGCTGGCTCTTCATTTGCTTTCCCAGGTGATGCGGAGAGAAGACTGGAGCTCTGTATGGCATTCCACAGAGTGTCAGCCTTTATTAAGAGCGGAGCCCTCTGAGAAGGGAGCCAGGAACAGAAGCACCCTGAACAGGGGAAAAACCGGGGTTTATATAGGAAAGACAAGGGGAGGGGTAAAACTGGCAACAAATGGTTGTATCCCAAGGTGAAGGGCAGGGGGGGGGGGGGGAAAATTTGCTTACCCTAACTGCAATGGGGCTCAA
>NW_024526211.1:0-8720 GCF_017590135.1 Pyrgilauda ruficollis | reverse complement strand
TGTTTTCCCCGGGGGGGGGGGGCAGGGGGGGGGGGGGTAAAATTTGCTTACCCTAACTGCAATGTGGCTCAAAGGTCAGCCCTCTAGGGGAATGCAGCACACCCTTTGTTGGCTGGCTCTTCATTTGTACAATCCCAGTCCATACGATCCCAACCCATACAATCCCAGTCTACAAGGTCCCAGTCCATATGGTTCTGATCCATATGGTGCCAGTCTGTAGGATCCCAGTCCATATGATCCCAGTCTGTATGGTCCTGCACAGCACACACTCCAAGGGTCTGGAATCCCAGTTCCCAGCAAGGAAAAAATGTTCCTGCCCTCAAAGGCAAAGCTCTTAAGAAGGGCCAAAAAGCCAAGTGGAGCAAGACCTTACAGTAACATTTCACTGCCAGCCTTCATAATTTCACCAATCGTTGTAGCTCCTGCACTGGGAATTAAATCAGGGAAGCGTTTTTGGTGGCAGCTGTCCTGGCTCAAGGGAGGCACTGAGAGAGAAACAGAGCAGGCAAAGAGAGGCAGGAGAGAAAGGAGGACACAAACACAGTCAGCTGAGAAGGCAGCATTCTGAAAACAGAACTGTAACTGACTGAAAATGAGTGGGATAGAAATCACTAACTCTGAAAGTTTTATTTACTATCAAATATATCCCACCCATCCAGCCCCACACAATCCCAATCCCACCACTCCAAAATTGGATCCCCCCTCTCCCAATCCCTTTCCAACTCCATCTCACCCTGGCGGCTGTGGAATTGAGTGAGTTTGGCGTGGGATTGAGTTTTTTTGAGGTGGGAACAAGCAATTTGAGATGGGATTGAGCTCTTTTGTGGTAAAATAGAGTTGTTTTCAGTGGGATTGAGTTGTTGAGATGACAGATCGATCCCTTTTGGCTTTTGGAGTCCAAAGAGATGGAAAACACTGCCCAAAATCCCCCAAGAACCCACAAATCCTCCAGAATGTCCCCAAATCCTAAATTCCCCCTCAAACACCTTTGAAATTGTGGGACGTCAGATATCTTTGATCAACTTCATTCTTTTCAAACCTGTTTGGGCTGTTTTTAAGGGATAAAGATGAATCAGAAGAAAATTCAGGTCAAAATAAAAGGATAACCAGCCAGGTGCTTTCATAGCATGGATCACAGAGAATGTGGATGACCAGGTCTCTTTCCAGTGTGGGTCCTCCAGCAGGGGATAGAGTTGGAGCAGCCCATGAAGCTCTTCTGGCACTCGGGGCACTCATAGGGCTTCCCTTACCTTCCCTTATGGTGTTTCCGTTGGTGTTGGGTCAACTGAGACCTCCTGGAGAAGTTCTTCTCACACTCAGGACAAGCGTAAGGCCTCTCCCCGGTGTGGATGCGCTGGTGGATGACGAGGGCGGAATTGCGCTTGAAGCCCTTCCCGCAGTCGGGGCAGCGGAAGGGCCTCTCGTCTGTGTGAATGCGCTCATGCAGTAAGAGATTGTAGCTGGTGGGAAACCTCTTCCCACATTTGGAACATTCGTAGGGCCTCTCCCCAGTGTGGATCTTTCGGTGGTTGATGAGGGTAGAGTTCTGCTTGAAGGCCTTCCCGCAGTCACGGCAGCGGAAGGGCCTCTCCTCTGTGTGAATCCGATGGTGCACGAGGAGATGGGAGCTGGTGAGAAACCTCTTCCCACATTCCCCACACTCGTAGGGCCTCTCCCCAGTGTGGATCTTTTGGTGGCAGATCAGACTGGAGCTCTGGCTGAAGCCCTTCCCACATTCCCCACACTTGTAGGGCCTTTCCCCAGTGTGGATGTTCCGGTGCTGGATAAGGCGCATGCTCTGTCTGAAGCTCTTCCCACATTCCCCACACTCGTAGGGCCGTTCCCCAGTGTGGATGCTCTGGTGGCGGAGCAGGTGGGAGCTGTCTCTGAAGCTCATCCCACATTCCTCACACTCATGGGACCTCTCCCCAGTATGGATGTGCTGGTGCCTGACAAGATGGGAGTTTTGCCTGAAGCCCTTCCCGCATTCGGGGCAGTGGAAGGGTCTCTCCCCTGTGTGCGTGCGCTGGTGCACGAGAAGTTCGGAGCTGGTCGGAAACTTCTTCCCACATTCCCCACACTCGTAGGGCCGTTCCCCAGTGTGGATCATCTGGTGACGGATCAGGGTGGAGCGTATTTGAAACCTCTTCCCACATTCCCCACACTCGTAGGGCCGTTCCCTAGTGTGAATCATCTGGTGCTGGATCAGGTGGGAGCTCCGTCTGAAGCTCTTCCCACATTCCCCACACTCAAAGGGCCGTTCCCCTGTGTGGATCATCTGATGCTTGATCAGGTGGGAGTTCTGGCTGAAGCTCTTCCCACACTCCAAGCACTTGTGGGGCTTCTCCCCATCATAAAGATGCTCATGGACCACCAGGTCCATGTTCTGCCTCGAAATCTGGCCACCCTCCTGGCACAGGGTGGGTCTATCCTCCTCAGATCCTGGCGATCTGTGTTTGCAGCCTCTCCTTGTGTGGGATCTCCACGGATTTTCCTCCCCAATGAATTCCTGTGCTGTACAGCCACCCAAAACAGGCTCTTCCATGAGGTTCTGCTGTGGGGATTTGTCCTCCCTGGTCTCCATCCTCAGCTCCTTCCCTGGGGGAGGAAGGACAAGGAGAGGATGGGATTTGCCTCTGTGTCAGAAGGAAGGGGAAGGAGATCCCCCCCAGTGCATCCCCGTCAGGACGGCATCGCCAGTGGGGTTGTCCTGCAGCCAGGGGCCGTGCTGGGTTGGGAGAAGGAGGAGAGAGGGGGAAAGGGGCAGTGACTTCCTCCTCACCTGCTTGGGTGTCCTGTGGCATCCTCCTCTTCCTCGCAGCCTATTTCTTCATCTGGCCAAGTTTTGGGAATGGGAAATCCTGGCTTAGGGAAAACAACAGATGAGCACGTTGATTTTGAAGGTCTCTCTGCCCAAGTCCAACTCTAGAAGTCATCAGGCATCTGGGATCCAAAAAAAACCCCCAAACAACAAGATTCAGCCCTGAAAACTCTCCCAGGAGATCCCCATCTCTGGTCCCTCCCTTCTGGTGTTTGGGGGTTCCCCCTGTCCCAGCTGCTGGGGATCACACTTGTATTGGAGGATTCTCTTCTACTCGGTCCTCTGTCCTCCCTCCCACCCACCTGCTGGGTGTCCCAGGAATCCGAAAAGCTCCCCCCTCTTTGGCCTCCCCATTTAGGGATGCAGAAGGTTTTTGGGGTCCTGGGGTTTGTTCTCCCCTTATTTTCTGCAGTGCGGGGAGTCCAAGGAGTCCCTCCCTGCCCTTCTCCAGGCTCTTGAGGGTCCCGCCAATCACGGTGCTCCCCTTTCTCTGGGCTCCCAACTCTGGGCTCTTGGGGGACACAGGGCTCTGCTCCTCCAGCCTGCTTATACTAGCAGCCACCAGCAGGATGTCCCAGTGTCCCCCCAAGGGGCCTTTTCTGCTCAGCTTTGGAGTTCTTCATTCTCCAAACATTTCCCCACCCCAAAAAAAAAACCCAGCTCAGGACTCCCCAGGATACCTGGGCTGAGCTCCCCTGCACCAGTCACCTGTGGGATGTGGGGAATGATGATCCCACAGGTGGGGGCTGCAAATTCAGGGAGTGCTCAACCTCCTGATTTTTTCTCCTTTCCCTGATACTCCTTTGTCCCTCCTCTTCCTCCTGCTCCTTGTCTTCCATCCCTCCTCCTCCTTCTCCACCCTAACCCCACCTCCTTCTCCTACTTCCCTCCCTTCCTGCTCTCCTTCTTCATCCCTCCCCTTTCATCCTTCATCCTCCTTCCCCAGGAGGAAATTTGGAGTAACTGGGAAAGAGTGGGATCATTCCAAGGTAACTAGAACCTTACTGGGGTAACTGTGATATACTGGGAGTGTCTGTAACCATACTGGGGGGACTGGAACCACACTGGGAACAGCTGGGATCATGCTGGGGTCAACTGGGACCATACTTGGGGTAACTGAATCTACATTGCGGACAACTGGGCATGAGAGGGACTGGGAGGATTATAGGGGAAACTGGGATCATAATGGGAACTACTGTGAACAACTGTGACTATGCTGGGGGCAACTGGGATCATACTGGGATCACAGTGGGAACAGCTGGGTCCATGCTGGGTTAGACTGGGATCACACTTAGGGTGACTGGAATCATGCTGAGATTGACTGGGAGTGGCTGTGAGCAACTGGAATTTGCTGAAAGCAACTGGGAGAAAGTGTGTGTGACTGGGAACATGCCCTGGGTGACTGGGATACACTGAGAGAGACAGGGAGTTAGTGGGATCATACTGGAGGCTACTGGGGTCATGCTGGCACTGACAGGGAGCAACTGGGATCACGCTGGGGGCACTGGCATCAGACTGGGAGTGACTGGAATTAGACTGCAAGTGACTGGGATCATACTGGGAGTGGCTACAATCATACTGGGATTAGAGTGGGTGTGCATGGAACCAGACTGGGGGTTACTGGGAGCAACCAGGCCCATCCTGGGAGTCAAGTGGGGACACACTCAGAGGAACTGGGAGCAACCAGGATAAAACTGGGGGAAAGTGAACCACACTGAGGTAAGTGGGAGCAACTGACAATGACTACGAGAAAGTTCAGGGCAACTGGAATATACTGGGAGTGTCTGAGATCATATGGGTGGCAACTGGGAGCCAGTGGGAATGTGCTGGGGGAGCTGGGAGAACTGGGAACACACTGAATGAAAGTGGGAGGAACTGGGACCTTGCTGGGATGAAATTACATCATCATAGGGAACAACTGGGAGTGACTGGGCTCATACTGGGAGTGCCGAGGAAATTGGAAGCACACAGAGGGAGCGACCGGGCTCATCCTGGGAGCAGCTACTGCCGGCCCCGGGAGCCCTGAACCCCTTTCCCGCCCATCCCGCTCTTTCAGCCCCAGCATCCCCCACTGGGGTCCTGGGAATCCCAGAGGTCCCCCCTCTCAGGGTCCCCGCTTTGGCCTTTTGGGGCATTCCTCTCTCTGGGCTCCCGCTCATGGAAGCCGTGGCTTTCCCAAGGCTCCCCAAAACCAATGTCCCCCCACCAGTGCCATTGGTCCCGCGCGGTCCCCACGTGGCCCCGGCAGAGCTCGGAGGGTCCGGCCGGGAAGCCCAACCCCCACTGCGGGGGGACCTGCACCCTCCTGTCCCCAGAAAGGACTCTGCCACCACCCACACCTGTAGCTATGATATTTTATTAAAAATCCTTTCCTAGGATTTTTCCCTCCTGAGAGCTGAGAGCCTCAGGAATGAAATGTAAACAATAATTATCTGCTGCTGTGGAATGCAACAAGTACATCTTCCATTGGTCCATGTGGATTGTTTTCAATTGATGACCAATCACAGACACCTGTGCCGAGGCTGTGAGCAGTCACAAGATTTTGTTATGAATTCTATTCTATTCTTGTTCTTTGTAGCCTTCTGATCCTTCTTTTCTCTCTGTTCTTTTAGTATAGTTTTAATGTAGTATTTTAGTATATATCACAAGATAATAAATCAGCCTTCTGAGAAAATGGAGTCAAGCCTCGTGTCTCCCCACATGGGGTGTTCGTCTCAACACACACTGGGACTCCCAAAAACACCTCCCAGGGACCCCCGATGTCCCCTCGAGGGGCATCTGTGGCTCAGCTTTGGAGCCCTGCAAACTCCAAACATTCCCCCAAAAATCCCTAAACCTGGGGACCCCCTGGCATATTTGGGCTGAGCTCCCCCTCCCCAGGCACCGGTGATGCTCCCAGGGCTGCGGTGAGTTCAGGAACCGCCAGGGCCACGCGATTCCACCCTCGTCTCTTCCTCTGCTGCTTCCTGCTGCCTCTCCGCCTCTTCCTCCCTCCCTCCTCCTCCTCCTCCTCCTCCTCCCCCGTTCCCAGAACTGGGAACTGCGAGGTAAAAGGGGTGGGGTTAAGGAAAGGGTGGGAACTCTGAAGGGGTGTGGCAAAGTGGATGTGAAGTCCTAAAAGGGCCTGGTTTGGTTAAAAATCACCCAAAAGCGCCTCAAATGCAGCCTAAATCCACCAGGTTTGGCCTAAAATCAGCCAAATGGGATTCAAGTTATCCAATGGGGTCTAAAATTCAACCAAAGGGACCTAAAATTGCCCTAAGTGGTTTGCGACCCACACAAGATGGCCTAAAATCATCCTTGAATCTCCCAAATGATCTTAAAATCCTTCCTGAAAGTACCTGTTTTTTCCTGAAATCGCCCAAATGGGCCTAAAGTCCACCTGGTTTTGCCTAAAATCACCCAACCAGACCTAAAACCAACACAAGAGGATCTAAAATCACCCTAAAAAGACTTGGTTTGGCCTAAAAAGGCAAAATTCCACCCAAGTGGGCCCAAAATCACCAAAAAAAGGGGACTAAAATCACCAATGCAGGATTAAGATTCACCCATATGGACCTACAATCAGCCAAAGGGATGTAAAATATATCCTACAACTGCCCAGTTTATCCTAAAAATCACCCTAACAGGCCTAAACCCCATCCAAATGGGCCTAAAATCACCCCAAGGGACCTAAAATCCACCCTAAAACACGTGAGATTTGGCCTAAAATCATCCAAAGGGGCCAAAAATCCACACTAAAAGGCTTAGAATCACTCCAAGGGATCTGAAACCCACCTTAAACCTGCCCAGTTTGGCCTAAAATCACCCAAATGGGCCTAAAATCTCCAGGAGGGAGACCGAGACCATGACCATGATCAGGACCAGAACCGGCACCAGGACTAAGACTGAGACTGACACCAGAACCGAGACCAGCACCACCCCGGGACCGAGTCTGAGACTGGGACCAGCACTGGGACCAAGATCGGGACTGGAATTAGCACCAGGAGCTCTCTGGGACTGCTCCGAGACTGAGACCAGGATTGGCTCCAGAATCGCTCCAGGGAGTTTTGGCCGCACCCTCGGATAGGACCGGGCGGGACTGGGAGGGGCCAGAGCTCTTGGGGAGATTTTGGGAAGGTTTTTGGGTTTGATTAGGCTTTGGGGAATCTTGTTGGGAGTTTAGGGGGAATTATTGGGTTTTTTGGAGAGAATTATAGGGTTTTGGGGGAGTTACAGAATTTTGGGGGGTTTTATTTGAACCTTGTGGGGTGGTTTTTGGGGGATGTTTGGGAGTTTTTTGAATTTTTTTTTTTGTTTTGTTTGTTTTCTTCTGGAATTTTTGGGGGGTTTACTGGAATTTTTAGGGGATTTGGGGGGGGTTTATTGGAATTTTGGGGGTATTTAGTGGAATTCTTCATGGATTTGGGTTATTTGGGGTTTTCTGGTATTTTTGGTGGGTTTTGGGGGGTTTTTTGGGTGTTGCCAAGATTTCTTTGGGTCTTAGGGGGATTTTGTGGGACTTTTTGAGGTTTTGGGGACTTTTTTGTGGGGATTTGTGGGGTTTAATTGGGATTTTGGGGGGGTTGTTGGGATTTCAAGAGATTTTGTGGGCTTTTATTGGGATTCTAGGGTGTTCTAATGGGATTTTGTGAGATTTAATTGGGATTTTGTGGGTTATATTGGGACTTTCGGGGGTTTTAAGAAGATTTTGGTCCCTCTCAGCCCTCCCCCACACCTGGGGACAACATCAAAGCCCCCCCCCAGACCCCCAAAAGTCCCCCAAAATTCCACTAAAACTCCCAAAATCCCCTAAAAATCCCAATAAATTCCTCAAAAACCCCAAAGAATCCCTCAAAATCCCAGTGAAACCCACCAAACTTCAAAACAACTCCCAAAAATTTCAATAAACCCCCCCCCGAAAAACAAACCCTGCCAAAACCCCAATAAAATCCCCCAAAATCCCAAACCTCCCAAATTCACAAAATCCCCCCAAAATCCAGTAATTCTATGAATTCTGTGAAAAACCCAATAATTTTCTCCAAATACCCAATAATTTCCCCTAAACTCCCAACAAAGTTTCCCAAAGCCCAAAAAAGCCCCCCAAATCCCCCTAAAAATGCCCCAAAATCAAAAAAAATCCCCACAACCCCCCCTAAAAATGCCCCAAAATCCCCCCAAACCCAATAAAGTCCCCCAAAATCCCCCATAACCCATCCCAAAATCTCCCCAAAATTCCCCTATATCTCAAAAAAGCCCCCTAAATGCCCCTAGAACCCCCTAGACTCACTGGAGGCTGTCCTGGATCAGGGAACACCAGCCAGTGGAACAGGAGCCACTTCAGGGGGCCCTTGAAGCTTTTTGGGGAGGGGGCACGATGAGAGACCCCCACAAAAACTGGGGTTGGGAACCCCTGTTGTGCCCCCTTCCCCCAGACCTTGGTTCAGGCTGGGCCTGGGACTCCCCAGGACCCCCAGATCTCCCCCAGGACCCCCTCCAGGAACCCCAAACCCCCCCCACAGCCCACCCCAGGTTGGCCCAGGACCACCCTGGAACCTCAACGCCCCCCCAGAAACCCCTGAGATCCCCAGGACCCCCCTGAGAGCTCCCAGACCCCAATCGGGCCCAGCCCAGGGTGTCCCGTGAGACCCCCACACCGAGCCTTCCCAAGACCGCCTCCCCCAAACCTTTCAAGACGCTCCCCCAGACCCTCTGAAGACCTTCCTACGACCGCTCCCCAAAACCCCCCCAGACCCTCCCACGAGACTCCTCTTAGAACCCATCCACACCCCCCCAGTCCCCCCACAATGCCCCAGGACCCCTCCCCAGACCCTCCCTAAGACCTCCAGAATCCCTCGGTGTCCCTCCCACAATCCCCTCTTAGGACCCCCAGCCCCCTGAAATAAATGGGCAGGAGATC
>NW_024526210.1:683-1186 GCF_017590135.1 Pyrgilauda ruficollis | reverse complement strand
AAGCATATATTTTTAATATAAAAATACAGGAATTTTGCCTAGAGGAAACGACGGGGAATGGGAAGGAAGGTTCGGCCTTCAGCTGCCCCGCCGCTTTCCTCCTCCTCCTCCTCCCCGCACGGCCGGCCCCCAGGGCTGCCTCGTCCCCTCCCGAAACCGCCGGGGAACGGAGGCAGAGCTGCCCCCGGCCCAGGCTGCATCTTCCTCCCCAAACCCCGCCAGCCCGGGCCGGGGCCGGTGCTGCCCCGTCCCTCGGCGGGGTCTCAGCTCCGCCGCACCTGGAATTAAAGAGAAATCTCAGTGTGGGAGGGGGAGCGGCCGCCCCCCGGGACGCCCCGGCCCCGCTGCCCCCGCCGGGAGCGGGAAGGGCCGAGGGGGCGGCGGGCCAGGGGGACAAAGCCCGGGGTGTTCGGGGGGGCCGCATACCTCCGGGGGAACTTTTCATCCCGCTCCGCTGCGGGAAGGAGCCCCCGGCCTCCTCCCCATCGCCACCACCCCCTCCC
>NW_024526210.1:0-650 GCF_017590135.1 Pyrgilauda ruficollis | reverse complement strand
CCCCGTGGCGCCGGGCCCCGGTGGGCGCGGGGGAGCCGCGGGGTGCCCCGCTCGGGCCCGGCCCGCACCCCCGGCTCCCCGCAGCGCCCCGCAGCCCCAGCCCGCCCCCGGGGGTCCCGCACCTTAAAGGCCCCTAATGAGCGCGATAAGGCGCCGGGAGGAAATTAGGGGCCGGTGTGGCAAAGGGGGGCCGTGACTTATGACTCCTAATGCTCGCACTACATCAACGTCACTGCCAGCAGCGACACGGGCACGGCTGGTGGCCCGAGGGGACAAGGGGGGACCCTGCGTGGGCACCCCGGGGCCTGGCAGCCCCCGGGGACCTGGGGCACAGCCCCTGCTCCCTGTTCTGCGGGCAGATTTTTTGTTTCTGTGAGGTGGTTTTTTTGTTTGTTTTGGAGGTTGAGGGGTTTGGTTTTATTTTGGTTTTTTTTTTTTTTTAATTTGAATTTTTTTCTTGTATAGTTTTCTTTTTTTTTGTTTGTTCGGTTGGTTTGGAGGGCTTTGTTGGAATTTTTTTGTTGTTTTATTTTGCTGTGGGGTTTATGTTTTGTTCTTGTTGTTGCTTTTTTTTTTTTTTAAATGGGAATTTAGGTTTTGTTTTGTGCGGTTTGTGGCAGGTTTTGGTTGTTTGGTTTTGTCTCTTGTTT
>NW_024526209.1:0-1177 GCF_017590135.1 Pyrgilauda ruficollis | reverse complement strand
TGTGACTGTCTCCATCCAAAATAATGAGAAATGTTCTGATCCTTGACTCAGAGAGCTGTACTCTTTCAGTCCTGAAGTTCTGTTCTCCTGATGATCCCCACCAAAAAAACTAATAATCTCAATAGTTCAACCAAAGCAGGAAGTGAAAGCACGACACCCCTCCTTGAGCAGTGGCACCACATTTCAGCACAATCTCTGTGCATATTTGCATCAACAGCTTTCCATTTCTTCTGTGCATAAAGCTTAAGTTTTAACCTTGAACTTCTCCTCTGTGCCCCAGCACAGAAAAGGAGCTCATCCAGGTCTCTTTTGAGGTGCCATTCACCAGTGGCACTTTGGATTTAAGCACTTTCTTCAAGACACAGCATCCCCTGATGGGGCAATTAACCCCAAATGGAAGAAATTCAGCAACTGGCAATTAATCCAAATCAGCCATTGACTCAGGAGAATTTAATCACTGCCTGGAAGTAGATATTTGAACAACTGTGGGATTGGAACAGCATCCCCCCAATGCCTAAAATAACCCAGCAAGACCTTGAATCCTGGAAATCAGCACTGACACCAACCCCTTGTACCCTACTTACCCCACACCAGCCTTCCCTTCCCACACCTGCTGCCATGGATGGAAAGTGAAAGCGGTTTGTCACCTTCACAAGGAACTTTGCAGCTTCTCATTGAGCTTTCATTCCTAGAAAGACAAATCCCAACAACCCTCTGGCTGTTCTGTATATTCCCCTCTGCACGTGGGATTGACCCTGATTGTTCAAATGTGGTCATGTCCCCTCCTGGTGCTGCTCAGAGAGACCCTTTGGGCTGGTGGGGATGGACTTCTGGAGGCTGCCAGAGGCTGGGCACAGCCTGCAGCAGCTGATGCTGGAGATGGGGCCTGCCAGAAGAGCTGCCTGGGGCATGGAGAGTGCTGCAGCAACGTTCTGCACACACCTGGGCACCGTTCATTGAGTGACCTCAGCACTGCAGGAGATGGATGCCTGTTTCAGACCTTGGAACACAAGGCTTATCAAATTTGAGAAAGAGGGGGCAACAGTGGTGGGATGTTTCAGATGCCTGTAAAACAGTAAGTGAGTTATGAAAAGCAAAACAGCATCAGCCTTTCAATATACCAAAAAAACATAAAAGCACATAAAACATATTAAGAGAAAATCTCTCCCTCTTCTCT
>NW_024526208.1:0-1186 GCF_017590135.1 Pyrgilauda ruficollis | reverse complement strand
TGTGTCAGGGTTGTTTTTACAGCAGATCTTACATTTGCTCACTATTGATTGTATAATATCAGTCATTCCCTTTCCTATTACTACTTTTTTCAGATGTTTCAGAAGATTTTCAACCCCGAAATGTGTGTTTTCGTGTTCTCTCTGAGCTAGTTCCAGAAGGATCAGGGGTGGGACTACCACCTGTTTTGCTGGGGTAACAGCTCATTCACTCTTTGTGATCTCAGCTTTAAGGAACTTAATTAGTTTGTGGTCTGCTTGGTCATATTTTGGGGTGAACCCTGACAAATCAACCTCTTTTTGTGAAATTACTGCAAGAATACTTTTTTCTGCAATCCCTCTTGCTGCTTTATCAGAAAAGTGATTTCCCAATTCTGGAGTGGTTTTCCCCTTTTGGTGACCTTTACAATGCATGATAGCTACTTCTGCAGGTTTTTTAATGCTCTCTAAGAGGGCAAGTATTCGTTCAGCACATTTGATTTGATTACTTTGAGCGTTCAGAAGTCCTCTCTCCTTCCAGATTGACTCCATGGGCTTGGACAACACTAAATGCATGTTTAGAGTCAGTCCATGTATTTACCTTCTTTCCCTCGCTCAGGTCTAGGGCTCTCGTCAGTACAATCAGTTCGGCTTTCTGTGATGACACATCTGCTGGCAGTGCCTTTGCCTCGATCACCTTATTCTGCATAGTCACTGCATAGCCTGTCATCCTTTTGCCATTTTTCATAAAGCTGCTTCCATCTGTAAAAAGTTCCCAATCTGGATTTTCCAGGGGTATGTCTTTCAGGTCTGGTCGGCTGGAAAAGACCTATTAAATTGTCTGCAAACAGTCATGCTCAGGCACACCATCAATTAAGGTGGAGGACAAAAACATGGCAGGGTTAACAACAGCAGTTGTTTTCAGGGTAACATAATCTTGTTCCAATAACAGTGATTGATATTTAAGCATCCGGTTGCTGAACAGCCAATGTCCCCCCTTTTGTTCGAGTACGGTTGCTACTGCATGGGGTACATACACCACAATGTGTCGCCCAAGGGTGAGTTTTCGGGTCTTCTGGATCAAGATGACAGTGGCCACCACAGCCTTGAGGCACCTTGGTCAGCCTTGGGCAACATTGTCTAGCTGTTTAGAAAAGTAGGCCACAGCCCTCCATTGGTCCCCGAGGTGCTGTGCTAGTACCCCCAGAGC
>NW_024526207.1:0-1186 GCF_017590135.1 Pyrgilauda ruficollis | reverse complement strand
GGATGCCCCGTTCCCGTCGGGATGCCCTGTTCCCATCGGGATGACCCCATTCCCTTTGGGATGCCCCGTTCCCGTCGGGAAGGCGCGGCTGTGTCCCGTGCGGGGTGCGAAGGTCCCGGCCCCGCGGCGTTCCCGGTTAATGATTTCCCGGGAAATCCGCGGGGCCGAGCTCGGGGAAGCCGCGGGACTTTGAGCCGGGAGCGGCCGCGGGGCAGCCCGGAAACTCCGGGGGGGCGAGACGGGGGGACCCCGAAACACAACGGGGAGGGACCCCAAAACCCCAAATGGGGATGGACCCCAAAGGGGAGGGACCCCAAATGGAGATGAACCCAAAATGGAGCTGGACCCCAAATGGGCTGAACCCCTGAACCCCAAATGGGGCCAGGGCGGAACCCGAAATGGGGATGAACCCCAAAAAGGGGGTGAACCCCAAATAGGCTGAACCCCCAAATGGGCTGAACCCCCAAAGGGAGATGGGGTAAAACCCCAAATGGGGCCGAACCCCAAATAGGCTGAACCCCAAATTGCGCCAAATCCTAAATGGGGCTGAACCCCTGAACCCCAAATGGGGATGGGGTAAAACCCCAAATCCCAAATGGGGCTGGGCTGAACCCCTGAACCCCAAAGGGGGCCGAACCCCAAGTGAGGCCAGGGCCGAACCCCAAATGGGGATGGGGCTGAACCCCTGAACCCCAAATGGGGACGGGGTAAAACCCCAAACCCCAAATGGGGCCGAACCCCAAATGGGGCTGGGCTGCTCCCCTGAACCCCAAATGGGGCTGAACTCCAAAATGGGGCCGAACCTGAAAGGGGCCGAACCCCAAATTGCGCCAAATCCTAAATGGGGCTGAACCCCTGAACCCCAAATGGGGCTGAACCCCTGAACCCCAAATGGGGATGGGGTAAAACCCCAAATGGGGCCGGGCTGTACCCCTGAACCCCAAATGGGGCTGAACCCCAAGTGGGGCCAAACCCCAAATGGGGCTGAACCCCTGAACCCCAAAGGGGTCTGAACCCCAAATGGACTGAACCCCAAATGGGGCCGGGCTGAACCCCAAATGGGGCCATGGCTGCTCCCCTGAACCCCAAATGGGGCCGGGCTGAACCCCAAAGGGGCCGGACCCCAAATGGAGCCATGGCTGCACCCCTGAACCCCAAAGGGGCTGAACCCCTGAACCCCAAATGG
>NW_024526206.1:0-1162 GCF_017590135.1 Pyrgilauda ruficollis | reverse complement strand
GCCGACCCCGCGCTCTCCCGCTCAGCTCGCCGTCCCCAAACCGAGCGCGGCTGCCCCGAAGGACGGGAACAACCGGTGAGGAGCGGGGCCGGGGCACACCGGCAGTTCCGGGGGGAGGAGATCATCCCTACCGGGGGGGGTGGGAACTGGGGGGCGCGACCCCCCCCCGTTCCCCTCGCAGCGATCCAAATCCCTTTTCCCAGACCCCTCCCGACCCTCCCCAGCCTCAACCTGCTGCACTTCGACCGCGAGCGCCTGGAGCGGAAGGTGAGGAGGGGGCGTTTTGGGGGGGGGCCCAGGGGAGCCCCCCGGGGACCCCCCCTGACCCCCCGGTTTGTCGCCCCCTCCCCAGCTGGCGCCGTTCGGCCGCGCGGGGCGCCCGGTGCCCCCCGAGCTGCGGCAGCAGCACCAGGAGCTGCAGCGGCGCATCCAGGGGCTGGGGGCGCGGCTGCAGGGGGGCGACCCCCAGTTCCGCACGGGTGAGGGGGGCGTGAGCCCCAAAATCCGCTTTTTTTGGGTTTTTTTCTCCTTTTTCCCCGCTGTTTTATGGCGGTTTTTCCTCCCCCCTTGCAGAGTACGCCGAGCACCTGCAGCGGCACCTGCGGCTCTACACGGAAGCCGCGCGGCGCCTCGGCACGCAGGGAGAGAGGGTGGGTGAGACCCCAGCCCAGCCAAGCCCCCCGAGCCGGGGGAACCCCCCCAGGGCCCCCGGGACACCCCCAGATTCTGAGGGTTCCGCCCCAAAAATCGTGGAGCAGTCCCGCTCCCTCTCGGATCTTCCCAAGTCCTGGTGATTCCCCACCCCCCAAAATCCTGGACACTCCCAAATCCTGGTGGTCCCACCCCAAAAATCCCCAACACCCACCCCCAGACCCTCCTGGACACCCCCAAATCCTGGGGGTCCCACCCCAAAAATCCTGGACACTCCTAAATCTTGATGGTCCCATCCCAAAAAAAAAGTTTTGGACCACCCCCAGACCCTCCTGGACACTCCCAAATTCTTGTGGTCCCACCCCAAAAATCCTGGACTACCCTCAAAGATCCTGGACACTCCCAAATCCTCCCCAAAAATCCTGGACCACTCCCCCAGACCCTCCTCAACACCCCCAAATTCTGAGGGTCCCACCCCAAAAATCGTGGAGCACCACCCCCAGACCCTCCT
>NW_024526205.1:0-1187 GCF_017590135.1 Pyrgilauda ruficollis | reverse complement strand
ACAACAAAACCCCTCTGTTTTAGACCTGAACTGGCCCAAAGTCCAGAGATATAGAGATTTAAATTAACAAGTATTCTAAATTATTTGCCCTTAGTGGCATCTAGAATATCGCCCTAAAAACAACCTGGGTGTGTGATACCAGTGCCACAGCTCCTCCCTCTCCCCCACACAGCACTGTATTGTATCCCAGCCCTGACTTCTGTTCTGAAGAGTGCATGATTTTAAAACACCAACTCAAATTTGAGGTTTGATTCCCTTACAGCTGCTGCAAGAGCACCAGGAGGGGCAGAGCTGTGTAACCAAGCTGGCCAAGCCCAGCCCAGCCGTACCCCCAGCTCACCTGACTTCTCACAGCAAAACTTCTTTGTAGCCACAGGAAACCAGGACACAGAGCCTGACTTGCTATCAGCACTAAGCAACATTGAGGACAGATCTGCTCATCTACAGCCCAGCCTGAGGGACAGCAGCCACAGGGCCACCAGGGGACCACTCCTCAATGCTTGGCTTGCTGCACCTCGCAGAGCTGCACATGAACACTGTGCTGCTGCTGGCAAGGCTGGCCAGGAGCTTCCCTGGAGCTCCAGCACTCCAGGACCAGCTCCATTTCCACTTTGAGACTGCACTCAGAATGTTTTATTCAGTGGGAACGAGGGGTGAGTCAGTCCTCCTGACCTCAGGGAGAAGGAGGCGATGGGTGTGGGGCTCGAGCATGGCTAGCTTTCCACCATTCCAGCATTTACTCCAACTGGACTCCCCGCCCTTGTTTTCAGTCACAGTGGGCCCACGGGTGCCCCAGCACCCCCAGGTGTCTCTGAAGCCTCACCAAGCCCAGCCCTGGGGAAGGGGGCCCTGGGGATGCAGCAGCAGACGGAGGAAGCACAGCCCTGCCATTTCCTGCAGTTTGCTGGGACACAGTTACCAACCCACCAGCTCCAGTCTGGGGAGACAGCGCTGCAGCTCCTGCATCCGAGCCAGGAAATCCCAGCCACAGCTAAATTGTGTTTTTTCCAGCCCTCCTGAGGGTGAAGGGCTCGGGCTGTGATGCAATCCCAGATTGGTCTGGCCATGCCACAGGGGTGATGACCGGCCCTGGCTGGTCAGCTCTGGCCAGAGGCCGAGTGGTGTCACAACCAATTAATGTGGTTTAGAAACATCTCCACCCTGCACCTACTCTCCACTGAAAGGAG
>NW_024526204.1:0-1187 GCF_017590135.1 Pyrgilauda ruficollis | reverse complement strand
CAGGGCTGACCCCACAGGACCAGCTCACAGTCACTGCAGGAGTGGCTGCAGCTCTGATGAACCAGAACCATTCCAAAGCCGCTTCCCAGTCCTGGGAGCTCGTGAGACGGGCGGATTAAATGAGCAATAAAATGCAACTTAATGGGGTCGATGTTAAATTAGTTTCAATTATCAAACCCCATTTTAACAAAATGAATGCCTGGCTCCCTTCCAGAACTCACATAATTTACATGGGAAAGCACTGGGTTCTCTCTCCTCCCCCTGACTGATGGCATCTCTCCCTCGCCTTTCATTAGGGGATAAATTCCATATTCCATCCTAATAGACCAACAAATTCCCAAAAAAAGAAAAGAGAGCATTCCAGTTTGCTCAGGAATGCAGCAGAGGTCAATAAATGTAACTGTGACACTTAATAAAACCAAGTCAGCATGAATAAATACTGGGAAATCCTATGCAGATTATTTAGCAATGAGTTGTTTGGAGAGTGTTATTTTACAACAAGTGGGAAAACACTCAGGGAAGCTCTGCTTCTCACTGAGGAAAAAGGACACAGGCTTTAGAGCACACCCCATGTTATTTCAATGTTGTAAGGAAGAAAAAGCAGTGCCTGGCAGATGTGCATTACATATGCTGGGAATTCATGACCCTATTTTGAAATGCATATCTCAGTTTTGTGAGGTTACTGAGTACTCAGTGCTTGTCCTGCCTGTCTGGGAAGGGAGTGGGGAACCCAGCACATCCCACTGCACCCAGTGCCACTATTTACTATTACCTATAAAAAACTGAGAGCCAGCAGAGTTTTTCCAATTCCTAAAAGGAGATGCAGCCCTTCCTGGTAACAATTCTTGGCCGCTTGGCTGGAGAACCACAGCTGGGCTTCCCAGCTAGGAGAGGCACCACGAGATTGCCATGGGGAGCTTTTTATCCCAGCTGAGGAATGCATCTTCCACCAACAGCCCGAGCAGGAGCTGCTCTGCCTCTCAAACTTCTTCCTCTCCTTGAGTGTTCCACATCCCCAACCCACAGGGGCTGCAGAAACCAAACCTAGGCAAAAAAGCATTCCCAGGCCACCCCTCCTGCTGTCCTTCACAGCCTCCTCAGGCCCTCCCCACTCCAGATCTCCCCATTTTGAGGTCAAGAAGAGATTTTTTGGGAGTCTCTTTCCATCATTCCTTAGCCAGCATTTC
>NW_024526203.1:0-1187 GCF_017590135.1 Pyrgilauda ruficollis | reverse complement strand
TTCTTAAAGGACTACCTTTGTGATCTGAAGATGGGTCAGGAAGTTGGGAGAGAAAGTAAAATGGGATGTCTAAATAAAGTTCAGAGTTTTCTGTGGGTCATCTGGCTGCATGGTAAACAGTGTAGATCTATGTATATACCAAATGTTCCAGTCTCAGGTTGCAATGAAATAAGAACATTTTATTTTCCTCTGTTGACTGAGCAGTGGCTGATACTCACCAAAGCTGTTGGGCCTGTGGGTCATGCTGGTCCTCTGCTACTGCTAAATAAGAGCCTGACTTGCTGCATGGTGTCATTATTGTTTAGCATTATGGAAAGCATCCTACAAAATGTGATAGAGACAAAACTGGAAAATTAACTTAAAGTATTATTTCTTTTATATGTTGTTGAATTTCATGTGGTCACAGACTTGCATGCTTGTAGTTTGCCTTGTTCCTTCAGATTGTTAGTTTAGAATCAATACTACAAAGAATGAAAATCAATACAAAGAATAAAAATCACCCCAATCAATTGCTCACTGGGTGAGACTTCCTGCTTCCTCTCATCACTGAGGAGGCAAACTTTTACTCCAGAACTGGAGTATGCAGGTCTTTGTGAGCATCAGATGTTCCCAGCAGGGACTCAAGAGCTGAGGGGGAAACTTACTCAACATGTTTTATGAATGGATACTGTGGTAGGCAAGTGTAGGGTAAATAATCTTTTTGCTCTTGGCAGGATTTGCTTTGCTTAACTATAGTAATTTAAAATGGTTATAATTTCCTCAACATTAAACTGGCATAAGATGTTAGTTTTGCCTGAAAGGCAATTTTGTTCACTACTGACTGCTTGCCGTTACTTGATGCTGTTACTTAGCTGGAATTTTATGCTCGTTTAAAAGGTTCATGAAATTGCAGCTTTCAAAGCATGTGACCTGATTCCTGTATTTTGTTTTTTTCTTCAATGAATGGAGATACTTTCTGTGGTATCTGTCTTGCCTCTCTGAGTGCAGACTTAGTGTTTAATTCTGAAGTAGCTACCAGTGGTTAAGACAAATCTCACCCTTTTGTAATGATGGGTGACTTTTCTGTTTTGCTTTATGTTGCCTTAACTTGCAAAGTGATTAAAACCAGTGACATTTTCATAATAGAAATTTGCTTTTCTTAATGAAAAACTGTAATGTTTGGCCATAATAATAATAATAATAATAAT
>NW_024526202.1:0-1187 GCF_017590135.1 Pyrgilauda ruficollis | reverse complement strand
CAAAGGATTTTAAGCCTCAGCTCTAGTTTAGATGAGATCTTTCTTTCCACTGAAGCCAGGAAGGACTGCATGTACCTCTTTTACAGAGAAAACACCATATTCTGTATTTAGTGATCAGATTCAGACACAATTTTGAGGAAAATACAAAACACCATGGAGATGAAAGGGTGTAGTTTTCCCTTTCCAGCCCTAAAAATCCAGGCTTAACACGAATCCTCAAGGCTGCAGTTGGGAGTGCTTTGGTGGAAGACACGGAAACCCTCCATTTCCAGCTTTCTCTCTTGTGTTGAAGGATACACAGACAATTTCCACTTATGAGCTCAAGAAATTTTCCTCCCTGAAAATGCTTCATTTGCTTCCTAACTTCCTTACCCCCAGTTCACAGTGTCTGGGGAGGTCACCAGCTGAACTCTGGGTTGATGTCACCTAATGTCACTTGACACAGCCAAACCAGCCAATATAACCACAAATAGGAAGTGCACTTCCATGGGTGAATTGCTCTTTATTTCAATAAACACAATAATTACTGTGTGTGGCTGCTGTACAGGGCATTGACTGGGATAAGGAACAGAGCTGGTTCATGTGGTCACTATTTTTTATGGACTGAGATCTGCCTTTCTTACAAATACAGCCCTGAGTGGCTCCTAAAGCTGTCCAAGCAAGTCAGGAGATGTCAGCCCTCACACCCAGCAACCACTGATAGAATTTTGCTATAAAACAAATCAGGTGGTCAAAATTAAACTATTTTTCAATTTGGCTTGTATTTGTTTGTATTTTTAGTAATCAAAATTTAGAAGTCACCATTCCAACTCAAACCATCCTGTTTCTTTACCTTGATTTCCCTCCTCTTCCATTTCCCTCCATGTAAAAACTATCCTGCTCCAAATTGGTAGCAAATAATATTTCCACCTCACACATAAACCTCCCACTACTATTCCAAATGTTTTAAGTGAGATAAGATAGACCTTACTGGAAATTACTTGGCCAATTTGGACCTTCCATCTTCTGTAGAGATGTTCTTCATCTTCTGCAGCAGCAACCAAGCAACTTCTTCATCTTCCTCATCTGGGAAGACAGATATTTCAGGCTTTGGCATCCTGCTCCTGCTTGACATTCTTTCCTCTTCCCTTTATTTTTTGTACCAAAAGCCAGGACAGAATTCATTGTGGCACTGCAGGGGAAAAAAA
>NW_024526201.1:0-1188 GCF_017590135.1 Pyrgilauda ruficollis | reverse complement strand
CCAGGATTCCTTTGGGGTTTTCTCTCAATAACCTTGACTTTAAAGAGTCTCCATTAAATGCATTTTAAGACAGAAAAGAAACTTCTCTGGGCAAGAACTGCCACAGTTTTCAGTAAGCAGCTGCTGGGAGGCTCTGAAACAACTCAATTTTGGTTGTGTAAATGCTCCTGTGTAATTTAGATGCTTACATGTGGTTTTACAGTTGGGTTTTATTTTGTTAGCAATCCCTGACTGTTCTTTTTAATCTCCTGCTCCACACTTGGGGGTCAGAGTGGAGGGAAAATAAGGCAAATGTTTTTAGCATTAAGCATTTAAGCCTTAATGCAGTGTTCAAAAATATATTAAATTACCTAAATAGACTTTAGATCAAGTGTTTTCTTTTTCAGTAAAGGTTTAGACAGGGAAGAAAGTAGTTCAAGAATAGTAAATTCTTTAGGTGACTTCTTTTCCACCAAAGTTAACAATCTGTTTTTCAGAGGCAAAATTCTCCTTGCCCAAAATGCCAACCTTATTCTAACACAAACAGAATAAACAGTTAAAATCATTCTTGAGACAGAGTTAGAAGCTGGCATTCGAAGTTCTGGAAGAACCTTTCTTACTGCAAGGAATTTTTATGGATTCGATTTGCAATGGACATTGGATTTGGGGAGATAACAGGATGCTTTCCTGCTTTGGTGACACAAGGCATTCAAAAGCTTGGATATGTTTCTTCAAAAGAAAAGAGGAAATTTGGATTCTGAATCTGTTGAAACTGTCACAATCTGGGGCTCTATTTTAACGTAACAATGAACGAGTGTTTAATTAGAAATACTGATCAGATTCCATGTCAACATTCTACCACTGAGCCAGTGGCACAGACCAGCTGAGTTTTCCCTCCCCAAAGCCTTTCCCTGGGCTGGGCAGCTGCTGAGCCCCTGCTGCTGCCCAGGGCCCTGCTGAGCAGCCGCTGTCTCCGCAGGCGCGCGGCAAGAAGCGCCAGATCGGCTGGTTCCCGGCCAACTACGTCAAACTGCTGAGCCCTGGCACCAGCAAGAGCACCCCCACCGAGCTGCCCAGGCCTGCAGCACCCTCAGGTGAGCCCTGCCTGCCCCTGGCACCCCTTCCCTGGCTGCTGTGCCCGTGCTGGGCCTTCAGCTGGGAGGGGTCCAGAGCCTCTGGGGCGTTCCTGCATCCCCCAAACCATCCCTG
>NW_024526200.1:0-44782 GCF_017590135.1 Pyrgilauda ruficollis | reverse complement strand
TTGGATAATTGGGCAAACATAACACAAAGGAATACTATGCAGCCTTCTG
Organism: Pyrgilauda ruficollis; assembly: GCF_017590135.1. Taxonomy (NCBI): domain Eukaryota; kingdom Metazoa; phylum Chordata; class Aves; order Passeriformes; family Passeridae; genus Pyrgilauda; species Pyrgilauda ruficollis. The sequence goes on along the minus strand of NW_024526200.1, from coordinate 44,733 downwards.
CATGTGACTGTGTCACTACGGTGCTGGTAAAATAAAAAAGTGTTATCTTCTGGTTTTCTCAACCTGACGAGGGCAAAATTGACAATTTTCTTGAAATCCTCAAGAAAAGGGCACCAAGAAAAGCTTTAATCAGCAGCTTCTTTTATTTGCAGCAGCCGGTGACTCCAGCCGTCTCTTGCTGCATTCCCTGTGCCCAGCGTGGCAGCCCACACAGCCTGCGGAGGCAAACCCTCCCCTCGGCTGTCTGGCTGAGGTGTTGCTATGCTTACCAGCTTCTATCAGGGCATCGCAGCAGGTGCGTGCAGTCCCGGCCGAGAGCATGACGGGGAGAGCTAAACCTTTAACTAAAAAGAGATGTACGTTGCTCCACTGCAGTCCTCCGTGGTAGCTTCAGAGTGAGCAAAGCTCAGTGCAGAGCCTGGGGCTTGGTGCATGAGAGCAGAGTTCTGTGCACTGCACAACCAGTCGTGTCAACTTTGTAAAGGACTCACTTTTTAATTTTATTGTTATTCCTGAAATTTGTAAGAGAGAAGAGTCTATCTGTCTGAACCATGAGTGGCTGTTCAAAGAGATGCAAGCATGGGATTGTCAAATTTGCCCAGACTGTTTTTAAACTCATCACAGGCACTCTCAGCAAAGGTAAGGGAAACATTTTAGTTCATACTGTTCCTCTGTTCTGTTATGTTTGTGGTTTGAGTTTTGTAGACTTGTGGGAGGTTTCAATAGGGTTTATCATTTGTCTCTTCAGAGGTGTTCTGGTTTAATTCTGGGAATTGGCTGCTCTGAAAGAAGTTGCTGTATGCAGTGAAGATTGGAGTTGTGCTGAAAGCCTTATGTAATTGTTTCTACCTTGTGTAGTTTGTGACCCGTGTTTATCAATCTGCCCTGGCTGGCAACTATAGTGAATTATTTAAATGTGTTCAGAGAGGTGTTTGTGAAAACAATTGATGTGCAGCCTAAAAAACTGAAAGGCTTCCTAACTGTCTGTAACTTGTATTTCTCGGTGTCATTTTATGCTTCACTGTCTCTGCTAATTTGAAGCATGTGTATACCTTGCTTCAAAATCTAGGTTATTGCTTACTGCATACATTTGATATACCTTTTTCTTATATAAGTTTTGCTTGTCACTTACACCCTTTGTGCTTTCTCGTGTGAAAGCGAAAGAGTACCAAACTTATTTATGCTGTCCTCTTTACTAAAATCAAACAACAAACAAAATAAACTCTCTCTTTGTAGTCTAGTAGTTCCTCTGTTGGTGCCCTCAGGTAAGTTATGTTATTTTTGTTGGCTATTCCTCTCATCACACTTATCAGCACACCTCTGGCAGCTATTTATATGAGTATCAGTGATCTCTGTGGAAACTCCTGACAACTGCAAACAATACTATAATACTTGAATGCTGCTTGCCTGTTGAAATGTGGTCAGTTCTTAGGTGAAGGTCAGACTTCTCCAAGTTTAGTGTATTTGGTTGGATGCAGGGGTGGTTTTGAGAACTGATAATAGGGTTTGAACTAAATTATTAACAGAGATATTTGTATAAGGCTAAAGAGTCTCTGTTATGATGCAATTTTTTAAAATACAAAGTCAAGCTCTTTTTAATATAGTCATATTTAAAGAGCAAAAAAATAAACACTTGTTTTTCATGTAAGTTTAGAATTCTTGGAGATGTGTGGCTTTGTTGGCTATTTGGAGCATGCAGATGCTCTAGTATGAATTTTAATGTTTAAGTGATTTCTTAGGATAAACTAAAGCAGGCTTAGGTAACTTTCAAAAAAGTAAGTATAAAAGTGCCAAGAACTGTTAAGAGCAGTTTACTTTTGCAGAAACTGGAAAATGTATTCAGTTGTTCTCTGTGGAAAAGAAATGTAGTTCTTAGACAGATTTCTCATATTAACATTACTGGCTTGCAAAAGAAATCTGCACCAGAAAAATGTCTGTTTCACATTAAGAATACTGGACAGGTTGGTTGCTTTTAAAATCAAGGTTGGTTTAAAATTACATCTGAGTGTATGTAATTCTTCTTCCACTTTCCTCCGTATTGTCCATACACTGCCAAACATCAGCAGAAGAAAGAATAAGGATTGTAAAGTCTGTCATACAAAAGAGCTGACAGATTTTGGTTATAATTCATGATTAATGCCCAGATGCTTCTCTCACTATTAAAAACAAGTGAGAAAAGCAAGTTACTTGTCATGTTCAGAAGAAAAGGTAGCGGAGATGTCTGCAAGATCTTGTTTTCTGCAGCATGTCAGTATGGTGAATTTGGTGTACTTGATTTGTGCTTTTTTCATGAGATAATGGTATACAGGATGCATGCTATTATAGTCACAAGTGATCGATGGTAAATTTTGTGCCATCTCTTTGAGCTCCACTGAAGGCAAGAGGACATTTATGTTCTGGTCATGTTTCTCCACATGTGTATCTAGAGCAGTTCATCTAATGTGGTGATTTCAAGCAGCCCTTGTGTTTCTTGACATAATAAATACAATAATAAAATGAGACTGACACAGTTGCCTTTGCTTTGGTAATGGGATAGATGAAAATTTGAGTCTGATGACACAAGAGCACTGTGTGAAGAGCTAGAAATTAAAGTATAAGATGTCCAAGACCTGTTTCTCCTGCCCCCCTGCCACCTTCTGAAATGTGCCAGCATTGTACTATCATGATCATTGCAGCCAATGCAATGGTGTTGTACACTTTTACCCATCTCTTTCGCATGCCAATGTCTCACTTCAAGCTGTTTGGATGAGATAAGAGTGTCTTCTTAGGTTTCAAAGAATTTTAAACTCTGAAAAACTTCCTTTTTTCCCATTCAGCTTGTGTTTTAAACTGAGAGAACCTGATTCAGGAAGGAATAAACTACTTGAATTAGTTTGTTGTACAGACATCAAAGACCTGCTATAATTAGAATAAATATTTCCATGAAGTTTCCTAAGGGAATCATAACTAGAAAGTTATTAGAAAAAATACTGCTCACAATTGTTGAATTTTAAAAAAAGTGTTTATGTTTGTTTGTATGTTCACCCCAGAGCTTATTGCTTGGTATTTCTTTTAGTACAACTTCTGCATGTAAAGCCAAGAAATAGAAACTCTTGTATATTACTATTACTGGTTTTTTAAACTTACACCATATACATGCTTTCGCATATTCAAGTATTATCAGCTGTGTTTTTCATCCCACTCCTGCCTCATTTCTTTCATATTGTTTAATGTGAGAATTTACTCTAAACACCTTTTACAAGGAAAATCCTTTACTAGGCACAAGTTTCACTCTCTTACGCTTGAACCATTTTGCGGGGTTATTGTAGGTGGAGATACTCCACAGTTCAATTGGCATGTAATCCTTAGCTGCATTCTATGGCTTCTACTTGTTTTAATAATAGCAATGGTTATACAATATTAAAATGAAATTGATTGCAGCTATGAAGTCCTTCCTTTTACAGCAAGTTGTGACGAGGTGTGCTGGTTTTGCATCACGGAAGTGATGTTCTAAGAGAAGCTGCTAGCAGTTTCCTCTGTGTCTGACAAAAAAAAAAAAAATCAGTAATTAGCTTTGAGAATTGACAATCTGTTAAACCACTGACAAAGCCGATAATGCCTCTGTGAACGCACATGTTAAAAATAAAATCCTGAGAATTCTTCTTTTCTGGCCTGAGAACAGGTAACAAGGCTGGCCTGTCTCGGCCGGGCTGGGCGGGTTCTGCCGTGGGTCTGGGCCCCATTGGCTGCCCGGGAGGGGAGGCCGTGGGGCTAGGCCGGGCAGTGGCTGCTAACATCTTGCTGCTGCTAAGCTTTGTCCCCGCCGCTAGCCCAGGCCTTGCTGGGTCTGCTGGGCCCTGGCTGCACTGGAGCAGCCCTGGGCCAGTCTGGCTCAGCCAGGATTCTACCCCCACTGAGATTCACTCACAGCCACAGGGTAGAGGGGAAGGAGAAGCCATTGCCCGACTCACCCACCCACCCTCGAGCTGCTGTTGAGTTCTGACCTGTTAAAATCCTAGCCGCTTCCCCGCCCCGTCCCCCATCGCGAGCCCAGCAGCAGCTCTGGCTGCAAGCTGCCTAGCCCGGACGGGGTTAGGTGACCATCTGCAGGCCCCGGGCAAAATACTAACTCTTTCACTGCTTCAGTCTTCCCTCGAGTGAGAGAAAACGACAAGTGCAGGCACGTAAAGGGAAGACATGAAAACAACGAGGTCAGTTAAGAAGTCAAGTCCCAGATGGGAGAGATGAGGAGATGTCTTAATCTTGGGGCTGAAATCCTCTTGTAAAACTTTGGAGAAGAATGTAATTAATACATCAGACTCTTTTCCCCTCTACATGAAGGTATGGGGAGATGAAAGTGTTCAAATTGCATACATCTTGAAAAGGCCTCCATGCTAAAGTAAGCAAATGTTGAAGTAGCTGTAATCCCATAAGAAGTTTGAACAGAGAAAGAGAGAAGAGTGATAAGGACCCTCTGCTCCTTGGGAGAGAAGAAGAAGACCTCTGTTCCCAGAGATTATGAGGATTTCAAAGATAGATAAAGAGAACCTTTGCTCTTGAACAGCTCATCTTTACAATAGTACCCCATAAGTTTATATGGACCATAAACACAGCTGTGAGTAAAGCTGTAAAAATGGGAAGGACTTTATGATTGCAGATGTTCCAGGCAGCTGTTATTCATGGAAATCAAAAGCCATGAGAGAGCTGTTTTCTTGTGGAGAAGTCTCCATAAATTTATTAGAAGGACTCCTCTCCCTAACTGAGCTGCAGAAAGGCTATTCTAGAAGTGATAAACTGATTGAATTTTTTCTATACATTGTGAGTAGGAAATAAAAGGTTGTAGTGGGAGAAGTGTTCTAAAGGTTTTATTCTGATTCTCATTATTCTTTCTTTTAGTTACTGTTAATAAAGCTTTTTAAATATCCTTTAAAAGTTTTGAGCCTGTTTTGCCTTCCTCCTAATCCTATCTCACAGCAGGAAATTAGTACCTATATTCTAGTGGATGCACTAGCGTTTGGCCAGTGCTAAACCCACCACATTATTTGGTGTGTTGGCCAGGAAATCTCAAATTGGCAAACTTAAACCACTACAGACTGTGGCCTCTTCTTGCAGTAAGGGAAGTGTATCACATCTGATACCACTGTGCAGCCTCTGGCCTAGTTGGTATGTCCTTATTTACATCTGCAACAAGTCTCTGAGGCTGCAAGCCAAGAATTTTATAGTTGGTACTTCTACAAGCTAGACTAGCAGATTTTTCCAGCTTCCTTCTTAGTATGTTCTTATTTGGAAAGTCTTAGTACCAGAGCAGAGGTTTTTGCGTCTGTGCAAGAGAAGGTCTCCTCCACCCAGAGCTTTGCTTAGTGAGATGTGTAAATTGAAGAAAGCATGCCTGGAGAAGCATGCCCCATTACAGCTGGCATGAGTGGGATTACTCCCTTATTCTCCTTGGTTGGGATGGGTGTTCAGTATACCTCCAGAGAAGGTCGTAGAAGAGGCTTCTGGAAATGTTACCACATGTGATTAGACAGTAGGTGAGCAGAGCACCTTCACCAAAGTTGCCTTTGTGAAGATTTTGTGGGAAGTTAAGGTGTTCTTTCACATTACACTGGTGTGTGAAATGGTGGTATATTCTCCATGGCCTGGAAGCAAGTAGGGATGGGAAGAGTGAGTTTGTAGAGGGTTTCCTATTGAGCAGAATGATTAAACAGGAAGCCTGTATGTGTGAAGATACTGCTAATACCATTAAAAACCTAGGAGGGAAGGGCCTTGCTGTGTTACCAAAAATGAAGCTGGAATGAGACCTCTTGCATTTCTATTAATGTGTTCTAATTACTAGAAAAGCAAAATTATTTTAGGAATCAATTCCTTCCAAATATTCCTTTGCAAAACCAGGAAAGTTTCTGCAAATTAGCTACCCTTTTACCTTTGTTCCAGAACTTTCTCTCTTTTAGTTGTGCTCTAAAGATGCTTGCGAAAGGCACAGATTTCTGCTTTTTTGCTTCTCCCAATTCTGTTCCACAGTGTAATTCATCTGGAACTAGTAATTTTTCTACTTTTCATAGTTTTAATTGCCTAATTATCTGTTCCACTGCAGTGATAAAGTCTTCAAACATCTTGTTCTCCCCCAAGCCTCTCCCAGCATGAAAGAAAGTATTCTGAGTGTTTTACAGCTGTGTCGTCTGTTTTGATGCTTTGTGAATTTAAATCACAGCTAGTCTTCTTAGATGTTATGTGAGATGGTAAGGAAAGCACATGGTCTTTCTTAGTCATACTCAGGCTCTATCTCCTCTTAGGGGAGGTTAATCTTGTGCCTTTGGAGCTACTAGCACTGCATGGCTCTAGCCTCTGAAAATGCAAGGGTGGGGTAAATGTTGCTAGATGCCCTAAAGATTCAGGAAGGTTCATTACAACTGTGCAAGTCATGCCAGAGTTCCTGCACCTGTGTGACATATGAAAAGATATTCTGATCATCCTGTGGCAACATAGCCCCTCTTCACCCCTTGAATTAGGGCTGCTGCCTTCAAGTTGAGGGAAGCTCTAATTCAGAAGGAACTGATGAATCAGTTATCTGTTTATTATGCTTTTCTGAGTGTTTTAAATCTTCTTTAATAAGGTAAGTGGTTACAGAACCCTTAATAATGTGCTTTTATAGATTGGAGTTAGAACTTGTCAGTGTTTACCAAATGGCCCTGAAAGGTGAGAGTTTCTGTACATACAATGCTGTTAGAGGGGAGCTATTTCTCTGAGGGGCAGAATAACTGTTCACTTAGAGAAGAGTCTGGAACTACTGAAGCTTCACCATTTAGTACCTGATTCTAACTTTTCCCCATGAAACTCTATTTCATTGCTTGATGGGGACTTTCACGTCATGTGACTGTAATTTTTGTTTTGCTCTTTGAAAATACCAGCTTATCTAGTTACATTTTCTCCATAATGATGACCCTTTGAGCTGCTAAGCAAAGTATACCTCTGTTTTGGCATGTTACTCTTTTGCATGCCTATGAAAAATAAATTTCAAATAAGACTACCTCTTCTTCAAAGTCTGTGCTACTTAAGGGATCTGAATATATGTGCATGCATTGGACTTTTTTCATCAAGAGCAAGATGAATTTTCAGAACTGAAAGTGGTAATGCTTTAGTCTCCTTTTTAAAAAACTCTCCACAAACCTCTGCCTCTAAACTAATGTCTGTGCAAGCATACAGCTGCACGTGGCTGCTAGAAATTTATTAGAAACTTAATTATTTGCAATGTTGTAGCCCTGAAAGATAAGTATACAATGTTACTGAGAAAACAAAGGAGCTATTTCCAAACTGGGGCTAGTTCAGTTGGGTCTGATAATTCATTGACTGGTCTTTCAGGATTTGGTAGTTGCCTCTGAGGTCAGGATCTCCTGATTCTCAAGAGCACCATATGATTGAGCAATAGTTGTGTGACAGTGTTTAAGAAATACAAGTTACAGAATGTTAAAGCAGTAGCTTGTTCAGAGTAGCTCTGAGTTCTCGAGCAAAGGACCAGTAGGATGCAGTATATCTGAGAGTTTTAAGGGATGGAAAAATAGAAAATTGTGTCTTGTATTTTGGGTGGTGAGGTTTATTGTAACTTTTCTTCCCAGAAACTTGATTCATATCAAGTGTTTTCTTGGAAAAGTAAAGTTGAAGTGTGGGGGTTTTTAATGTTGCATATTGGCTCTTTGCCAATACCTTATGGTATTGCATAGTATTTTCTTTGTTTCAATAACTTTTTTCTATAAATGCCTATGAAAGGATGTGTTACACTAAAACTACAGAAATATCTTGTTACAAATGGAAGTGGAGTATGATAATATAATGTAGAAATAGAAATTATGATTAATGACAGGCATTAAGGTTTGCTTCAGTGAAAAGTGCCTTTTTATTAGTTGATTAGCCTCATCATACATGGAACAGGTACTGTAGTTGCTTATTTTCTCTTTTGAAGGAGAGCAGGGGAAGTGATGCAAATTACAAGGTGAAATATTGCTAGTCACACGGCAGGAGGCTGCACATGGCATGTTTCAGATGTACATGGATTACTCCTCTTCCTAAAAGTAAGTTTTTAGCAGAGGGTTTCACTGGTGACTTGCTTGTGCTATATCTAAAAGTGAATTGAAGTGAGGTAGGTCTTCTTAAAGTAGTAAGATGTGGTTAAAAGCTATAAAAATGTAAAATGTTCTTTCTTCCATAAATTCAATGCAATAGGGTTTTTCTTTGTTCAGTTTGAACTGGCTAATATTTTTTCCAGTCAGACTTGTTGACTTATTTCCTTGAGTATTTTCTTAATGAAGAATAAAAGATCAGAGAGGCAAATCTGGAGAAGATTGTGTGTAATATATAACTGTTAAACTGTAAATTTCTACTAGTTCTCCAAAGAGTAGTCATGTGAAATGCAAACTTCTGTCATGGCAGTTTTCTTTTACATATACCTTTTCTTCACCTGTTATTTTTTGTGTGTAGTTGAATGGCATTGTAGATATTTTCCCTTGCAACTTACAGCCTGAATGCCTTTCTGAAATGAATTGTGCAGTAGGGAAGTCACTGAAGTGAGAAAATACAGAGAACAAGAAATTAGTGCAAAATCAAATTCTACAGAAGAGATTAATTGGAACAGAAATAAGAAAATAAGATAACTGTGGTCCCACCTGTCTAGGAAAGGCAAGATTCCTGTTTGTTTCTGCCAAAGCTGCATATAAACAGAAAAGAAAAAATTCCACTATTTTCATGATTAACAAGAAGTATTGAAATAGATGCTGCGCTCTTTAATCTCTGCTGAAAACTCGGTGTTAGTTCTACTTATATCCTCAGCCACATCCATAGTTTTAATGGAACTGGAGAGCAAATTAATATTACTTAAACAAAATGTGTCATGTAGCCCACTTGTAACTTCTGCCAAAGATAATCTGTTTTCATATTATTTGCAGTTGCATAATGAGACGTGCAGAGGGGCTTGGGAGATGGATGTGTGGAAATTGTAATCTGTGTAAATATGTTATCACAGTGAAGGATTGCTACTGACAGTCATCAAACACTAAATATTCCATTTGGTACTACATTTACAGATAAAAAGGTCACGAGTTTCAGTCTTAGCTGCATGTTTGCTGGATCTTGAGACTTTTGGACCACTCAGCAGAGTAGGGCTGCACCATAAGCTCAAGAAGCTGTTTTTAATTTTATTTTTCATTCTGAAGCAGATAAGATTGCTAAACATGAAATTTTGTTGTTTAGCTTTTAAATTTTATTTTTCCAGAGTGCAGTATATGCAAATCCCTTTAATCACTTTGAAATATGTGCTTTATTTTGATATTTCTTCAAAGTCCTCTTGGTTGTCTTCTTCAAATGTCCATATTTTCACTGATCATAAACATATCAAGGGTAATAAATTGCTCTTCATTATTATATCAGTCAGGCGGTGAACTTGCTATTACAGTACAAGAGATAATACTAAATGCAGGTAAAGTTAAAGAGTTTACCAGTAAACTAAATTATATAATCTTTTTCCACAACTGCATGATTTTAGGAGGGACAGAGAGGTTGGCTGTTAGGTGAAGGTATTTGTAAGTGACAAAGCTCAGTATCTTACATGAAATAAAGGAGTGCAGTAACAGGATGAGAATAATCGCCTTTGAAAAATAGGCAGGATTGAGAAGCTGATATGTAATTGTCTGGGAAGATAATATTAAGAAAGGTGACTGCTGTTTGTGGGAGTGATCCTCCTTTTATGGTAAGATAAGCACTCTGTGAGACCGATACAAATGAAGTAGTGGAAACACATTAGGGTAAGAGCAGAAAGGACCAGGTGCAACATGAACTGGCAGGGGGATTTAAGAGATGACAATAAAAGATAATGAAAATACACTGTAAATAAAGACAACAGCCGAGGCCCACGTGTTCTGAGTGGCTCAAGGCTAATTCTTCCTTTAGTCTTCAAAAACCAGTTTATGTGACCTGTTGCTTCACACGATTGCCATAGGGAAAGAGCAGCAAAGCTTACTGTATCTATAAAATGGGAAAAATCAAATTTCTAGGCCAAACAACCTAACTTCCCTGAACAGAAAATTAATAAAATAATTAGGGGGAAACACCCAAATATTAGAGAGACTAGCCAACTGTGAAATTACTTCCTTTACACCACTCCCTGCCCACCTAAACATTATATCCCTCCCCAGCTAGTCAGCTTGTTTAGTCAATAATCAGATGTGAAAAGACCCACAACAAACCAGAGAACCCCACCTGTGCTTTCAGTAGCAGAACTTTCAGAGTAGGAATATTGAAAACAGAAGATGTGGTGCTGCTTTATTAGGTTTGTTTTGAAATCAAGGTATCTGACATTTTATAATCAAAGCAAGGAAATAATTGAAATAATGTAATTGAAATAGCTGTTAAAAGCCCATTAAAAATTGCATTTAGTTATGCTGCCCAGATCTATTACCAGCTTAGTCTATGCTGTATTGCTCTGGTTAAGTGTTTGTAGCTGGGGAACTCAGGGTTTTTTTAATAGTTGCTGAGGTAAATTGACTGAGATTGGAATTAGGATCATGACAGCTCTGTACAACTTTATTGGATAAATGTTAATATTCACTATTGTACAAAAATTAGTACTGTAAAATTAGAAAGGTTAGAGGTTGCTTTTCCTTCTCTTGGTGATGTCTGAGCTCTTACAAATACTAAAAGTGCTTTTATCTGATAGTTTACTAGTGATAATTTTACTCTGACATTTTTCTATCCTTTTCCTAACTTTTGCTTGTCCCCAGCTTGTCAGGGGTTGTGTGGAGTATCTGGCGAGGTGCCTCATGGTTTTATGGTTTTGGTTTGTGGTGATTTTGGTTTTTGGGGGGTTTCTTGTGTTTGTTTGGGTTTGTGGAAGTGATTTGCTTTCTTTTCTTATTCCATTTTTTTTGTTTTGTTTTGTTTTTTGTTTTTGTGATATTGTGATACTACCTAAACTCTGTTGATTCCATCAGAAGAATTCTATTGCTCGTGTTTTGAGCTGTTACTCTGTGGAAAATTTGTCTCTTGAAAGTGTTATGATTTGGTTCCCCTGGGTAGAACTTGGAAAGCACTCTTGTGCTGTCACAGCTGCCCAGATGGGCACCAGTCTGGTTTGCATCTTCATCTACTAGAAAAAACAAAGCAGACATTGACTGATAAATGCTATTGGTCCTCTGTACAGAATTGTTTCTCTCAGCTGTGGTGAGACACATGGTAATGGTCTCATGGAATTAATTGTGTCTTTTAGTCTCTGAGCTCTTGAATGCTGAAAAAAGCCTATGTTAATCTTTAGAATTTGTACCATCATTTTTCATAGTCAGGTAAATTCTTAATTTCTGATCTCATCTCTTTGACTACTGCAATCAGATGTCAGTGTCTGGTTTTGACATGGAACTGGGTTGAGTTGAAAAGATGGGGAAAAACAGAATTACATGTCAGTTGTTGATTCTTCTTTTTAATTAACTTCTATAACTGAATTTTGGTTTTTTTTATTCTAAATAGGCTTAAGTATATTGCTATACAGTGCTGGGATTTGAGGTCATGAAGTATTTTCACTGAGTCTTTGAATTTAATTTTTTTTTTTATTGCTTTCCTGTAAAGTCTTGATATTTTAAAGTGCATAAATAGTGCATATTTTAAATGCATAAAATACTTCCTCTCAACACCATCTAAGAGACTTTTAATGTCACTGAATAGGTGATTAGCTACATTTCCATGTAGATAAATTCTGTGCAACCATGGACATAAAGAGCGTTAACTTTCAGAATATAAAGTGATGAAACACGCATGTTGCTAATCTTGTTGCAAAAGGGCTACTGCAGGTTTTTATTCATAACTGTTAAAAAAAAAAAATCCTGCTTTCCAGTGAAGAACCATCATCAGACTTCTTGTAATGTTCCATTCATTGAACTTTTAAAAGAGGACATGAGACTACAGGAGTTCATTTATTAATTGGTTTTTTTTTTCTTTTTAGGTGGCTGGGGACATGACAGCTTCATTTATTAGGTGTCCCATGCTGACAAACCAATGTTTTCATAGTGCAAACTGGATCTGGAGTCTTCTTCTCTGTAGCATAGCCAGCCTGTAGCCTGTCACCAGCTGTAGCTTGCTCAAGGGGCAGGCTGTGGCTGTGCCAGCCATCCCGTGGCCTGTTGAATTATTTCACAGCCTGTGGCTAGAAATAGAATAATAGGATGGTTCTATGGCCTATTCAGATGTCTATTATGTGAGAAAAGATACATATTTTATAACTGGCCTTGCCTGAAATGTTCCCTTCTTCTTTTCCTGGAAAAAGCAACAAAACAACAACCACCATAAAAATACAACTTGCTTTAAGCTCACCTAAACTGTCCATTCTCAAGCTGCTCACCTACAAACATCAACAGTAGAATTCTGGGTTTATTTTTTTGTTTAGTTTGTGGGTTTTGTTGTCTTTTTAAAAGCTGTTTCAGCTCTTATTTGCATTTCAGACTCATTTTTGACAGATTTATGCAGTACTTTTTTCATTCATGAAAGAGCACATTTATGAGATTGGAGTACATACGTGAGGGTGTTACCTGACCTTTATGGTGAAAGCTGTGGTTTTTGTATTTCTGTTGAAGATTTCCAGACTCTCTGTAGTGTTCATGTGCTTTTTAGTCCAGGCAAAATACGTTGATGCTTTGGAAAGCAGCTCTTGGGCACAGTGTTGTGAGAGAATATTTGGGGGAAAAAGCCCACCAATAAAACAGTTTTGTCATGCAGATGTTGTATGTTTTCTGACATAAAATGCATTTTAGCTGTCCTTACTACTCTCCATTTAGGATTTTCTAATATCTTTAAGCAAACTTGATAATCATAATTTTGGAGCATGTATAATAGTTTGGCCTTTTCAACAGTCTGTAATTCAAGCATGTTGCTAACATCTTTACGTATACTTGTATTACTATCTACTGGTGAAGCATCTGGTTTTTTATCCTCTTATATTAAGCCTCACTTATGATACCAATAGTGTGATATTATCCCTGCAGTTTATGGATTCCATTGCCTTAAATCCTGTTCTCAAGTTTGCCTCACCAGTTCAGTGTAATCTTTTTTCTGTTTGCAATTTTTTCTCTAGTTGCAGTTATATATGTTATATATTTAAATATACTAGTGCATATTTAAATGCCCTGGAAAAGCAACTGATGCTTTATCTATTAAAAAGACCAAACAGATTTGTGCTTTTCTGCAACCAGTTTATCATGTGACTTCTTGGAGGTAGATGTGCCAAAGACTGGGATTGGATCACTTGCATTCAATGCCTCCTTGACCTATGCTCTAAGCGAGGTATCACAGCAGCCCTGTCCTGAAGCTGCCAGAGAGTCAGGAAGTCAGCTGTGAGTCAGTTAAATACTTGAGGCTTCTGCTGAAGCCAGCAGTAACAGCACAGTTGACACCATTATTTCTCCTCACTGTGTTATAAAAGGGATGATCAGCATTCCTGAGCTGGTGCTTGGAATGCTTCAGGCTGAGCCACAGCACTCTGAGCAGCTTACAAAAGCAGCTCACATCTGAGCCAAAATTTCACTTCACTTTTTTCATCTCCTCCAGTAACAGACCCAATCTTCTAGTAAAGTCTGCTACACTAAGACCAAAGCATAGATGTCCTGTGCATAAAGCACAGTCAGTAGGACATTCTTAAAATAACTCTATTCCTTCAGAAAATGCAGAGGTGTCCCTGGGGTGGCCATTTTGCAAGGAATAAAGCCACCTCGCATAATAAATCGGATCCTAACCTTGTGCTGAGCATTTACTTGATACTGGCAGTGTATTCTGGAAAAGGCTTCTGAGTGTGGCATGTTAAAACATCACAGAGTAGAAAATGCCAGGAACATTTCAGTTACTTGGGAATTGTTGTCTTGTTCTCAGGCCAGCTAATCTGCCCCAAAGTATACTGCAAGAATCCTCACTTGCAGATTAATCTATTTAGCATACTGACACTTTCTGAAAATCTGTCTGGAATTAAAAGAGGTAAAAAGTAGAATCACAGAGCAGTTTGGGTTAGAAGTACCTTCAAGATCATCTCGTTCCAACCCCTCTGCCTTGGGCTGGGACACCTTCCACTAGACCAAGTTGCTCCAAGCCCTGTCCAACCTGGCCATGGATACTTCCAGGGATCCAGGGGTAGCCACAGCTTCTCTGGACACCCTGTGCCAGGGCCTCCCCACCCTCACAGGGAGGAATTTCTTCCAAATATTCCTTCTAACTGTGCCCTCTGGCAGTAGGAAATCATGCCCCCTTGTCCTGTTGCTTCAGGCACTTTTCTAACCCTGCCCTATCCAGTTCTCTGGGAGCCCCTTTAGGTGTTGAAAGCGGGGGGTCTAAATTCTCCCCTCTAAGGCTTCCTCTTCTCATGGCTGAACAACCCCAACTTGCAAAGGGTAACTGCCTGCAATCAATCCTTAGAATTATTTTTTCTGCATTAGTGGAAATACAGGAATTTTTGTAACTTCAAGCCAGCTTTTAAATTTGCAGTTAACACGATGAACTCTAAATACTATTTTCTTTCTATTATCAAAATTACTAAAAGTAATCTATCTGAATTATTTTGTGTGTCTTCTGAATAGTGAATAGTTTAGAGACCCTACATTTAAAGTTTTTCCTCATTTCCTTATTAAAAAAAGCCCAAACAAAAAACCCCAAAGAAATTTTAAAAACTAAATCAAAGCCAATAAACTAACCAAACTCTCCCTTTACCCCCTTCAAATCCCCTAAACCAAAAAATAAACACAAAGTTCCAGTTACTCAGTTGGAAGGCATTTTGTTGTCAAGTGTCATGGGTTTATATGAGTGAGGAATCTCTGAGGATCAGTGTCTTCTCGATGGTATCTGCCCTGTTGCTGCTTTGAGGACCAGGTAATAAAATAGCACAAATTAGCAGGATACTGAACTCAAAATTGTCAGAGGTAGTCAGAAGGTACCTGCTGTTGTTTAAGTACAGCAAGGACAAGCTAGGGATTCACAGGTGGCTTCTCAGCAAGTCACTGTAGATTCCTTTTCAGCTCCTGTTGTTGCTGCCTCATCAAAGTTGGAGAAACATTATCTTATCGCAAGTTGATGAAATCCGAATCTTGCTAATTCAGAAAACCAACTTCTTTTTACAAACTTTTGCAATTGTTTTCTTGATGGTGGAGTTTGGGGGTTTTTTGGCCTAGGAGGAATGCTAGTTCTCGCAATGATAATGCTGTAACTTTAGTTCTTTTTCATCTTCCAGCACAATCACCATGACCAAGTCTTATTTGGCATCAAGAAGAAAAACTACTTGTAAGAGTGCACAGCACTTGAATAATGGGACTTTTAATAGTTTCAGGAAAACACTATTATTCATATAGATATATAAAGGGCCTGTGCAACTAAAGTATTCATCAGTGTATAAAAATCTATCCACATTTTTCCTGTGTTACTTACAACTTCCAGTCAGCTCAAGCGCTATTCCTGTGGTCTCAGCATCAATGCTGGTGAAAATTATGTATAGTCAAACAGATTTCAAGGATGAATTTAATCTCCAGCTGCTTGTGGTGCTGATTCCTTTCTGCTGGCAGGAGTTTTAATGCTTAATATATAACTTGATCATCTACTCTGCCTTGAAAAAGTGAGTTATGTAACTGCAGTGGTCACTGCTTGTATGGAAGCTATTCTCATAGAAGGTGTTTTGCTGGATCTCAGAAAAATAGCATTTTTAATCAGATTTTTTGTAGACTTTATGGTGTAATCCAGTATTAAAAAAAAAACCCAACCAAACAGAAACCTCCAAAGGCCATATTGCCTCTTGTGTGCTTGTAAGAAGCATAGAGTGTGTTATTAAAACTTCAGTCTAGTGAATTATAACTTTTGTAGATGAAAAAAGAATAGAAAAATTGAGAGGCTCAAAAGAGTAATTCATCAACCTCATGCACTGGAAAAACACTTGGTTTTGAAGTTAAGTGAAAGTGTGAAGGAAAAAGAATATCTGACTTTAAGATCTCAAAGATGTAGAAAATAACCAGCACTCTACACATGAGCAAAGCATTATTTAAAAACAAGAACAGTCTTCTGTGGTGTCTATACATTTTGTTTTCTGCAACAGAATATTTGGCTTTTCACATTAACATCCCACTTATTTCGAACAAAAGAGGAAGCTGTGTTTGGCAAGAATCCAGAAAAATGGAGTTTCCCAATTTGTGTGTGATTTTCTCTCTGCACAGCTGTTTTTACTTGGAATTGTAAATGGCTGGTTTTCTCCCAGGGCCGTTCGGGTCCAATTCGGCTAGCTCTGGACCCTGGGCCCTAGCAGCCTTTACAAGGACAAAAACAGATGGAGGCGCTCTCTTCTCGGGACCAAAGTCCTGTTTTTATTCCTAGATAGGAGTCACCTCGGGATTCAGGCGACATCCCAGGGAAAGAGAGCTTGGGTGTCTTCTCCCAGAAGATTTAAGCTCAGGGAAAGGGGGGCGGAGGAATGGGGCCACAACCAATGGGATACAAGTGAGGAAGGAGTGAGGAGAGGAGTAAACCTGGGACAAACCGCTACCAGAGGGGTTTAGTTGGGGGGAAGACCATGTGATAAGTGCAGGTTATCGAACATCCAGTGCAAAACCAACAACTAAATAAACTATCTAGTGCAATACACATGGAATATTTCTTGTCCAAATAGGAGATTTTACTTTGCTAGAGAAAAACATTTGTGGAAAGTTTTTCTTTAGGTACTTGCAATGGGTATGAGTTGGAGGGAAATAACCATTTTTATGTAACATTTGTTTCACTTTATTTTTGGCTGAGGTAATCTGGAGGCCTGTTATTCAGGTTGTACTCTGAATATATTTTCATCTGCTACTAAGAGGGATAACTATAATTGGGGAGGTGAGCAGGATATGGCTCTAGGGGGTAGCCTTGGGAAGCCAAGGGCAGATTTGAGAGCAGTTACTCCCGGTCTTCATGTTTCATGCTGAGTTCTGAGCTCAGCAAGATCACGAATTTCTGCTCTTTAAACCCAAGTCACTGCTGAATGCGTGGAGCCACAGGGTCTGCCAGGAACATCCAACCTTCATAGAGCTCTGCTGAGCTGGGCGGGGAGCAAAGTGATGGTTTACAAATTTGGTGGACTGAGTGCAGTCACGAGCAAGTTCTACTTTGCAATCTCAAGACTCTTTTTTAAACTGCTTACCACACTTCTGCCTCAGCTTTTTATGAACTAACAAAGCAGGTTCTTTTTCCTTTCCCATCAAATTTGGTCACCCAAATAATCTGTACCTGTGCCAGCTGAACTTTCCTGGAATGAGAGAGATTTGAGTTGTAAATACACACAACTTCTGATGCATGTCACAAAAGTATGGTGTGAGGATGTACTTTCCTCCTTGTGGATATAGTTCTCCTATATTAATTTTTGGGAGTTAGCTTTTAAAAAAAATTTAGCAGTCACTTCCTTTCATTTGCTGATCACAGTGAAAAGCAAACTCTGACATGGTTTTGTTAGTAATGTTGGAGAATTCATGTATTGGGTTAATATGTCAGCCTTTCTTACAATAAATAATACAGAATTGTACCACATTAATGAAAATAATTAAACTGTAATGTAATTAAATTTGTATCTAAGCCCTGAAACTTCCCTGTGAATGATAGCTCTTACTGGTTCAACTGTGTGGTGAAAAAGCTTGTACCAGTTTTGTCCCAGATAACAGTCAAATACAGTAGGCAGGAAGTATCTCATGTTCCACCTGTGTCCAATGGCAATTTGAAATTTGGTTGAGAGAAACAGTTCTTTTCAGATAACAGAGAATATCTCTCTTTGTGCATCAGAGCATTCCTAGAAGTCTCAGCTCTGGAAACAAATGTCTCTCTTATGTGAAATGTCTTGGTGCTAGGCATGTAAACTTCTGCCGTTACTTTGGCTTGCTGTATTTATTAAGACATCACAGATGTATTTTACTTGTTGTGGTTTAAGAATGGTATTCCTCAGTCGGAAACACTGCAAACCATGAGCTGCTTGCTCGCTCCCCTCTCCTCTTCCCCACTTTGATGATCTGGAGAGAAGAACTAGAGGCACAAAAGGCAAAGACCATGGGTTGCGATAAGAACAATTTACTGGGAACAGCAAGGAAAAGACAATGAACAGTATCAGCAACAATACTAATAAAAGAGTGTACAAGAAATGGTTTGCACCCGAGTTCTCACCCCTGACAATATCTGACCATTCCCTCTGCTGTGCTAACTGAGCTGGCAGGCAGCCATTTCCCAAAAAATGAGGTGAGGTGCTACAGAATAACCTCTGGATCCTGGCCATGCCCCCTCCTGGCTCCTGCAAAAATTAAACCTGTCTTGTCTGGAACCAGGACACTACATTCTTTATATCATAACTTCCTTTTTCGTATCGGTTTTATAATCTATGCAAATGGCAGCACCAGGTAGCCTTCCTTGAGTGGCACACTTGTCTCAAATAAGGCAAGGCTAAGATTTGAGTTAAATAGAAAAACATACTTTTAGTATAGTCTTCTTTACTATACCCTGTAATTTAACCATATATTTCTTTATATACAATAGGTGTCAGATAATTACAGTGCAAATTTTGTAAAGTCTGTGTATATGTATTTTTGTTTAAGGGGCTTTCTCCCTACCCTTTCCCAAAAACAAAGAGATCCATAATAAAAAATACACCTTTTTGCACCATAACAAAGCTACTTTTCTCAACAGATGAGTATGCCTTGAGAACATACCGTATTGGTGTATAAGGGTATAAAGGGTGTGTCTGCCAGTGATAATGTATATGGATGTGGCACCAACTGATTTCAACCAGACAGAAAATTAGCACCCCATCTAAAACATGGAAGAAGAGTTTAGTAGTAAATGTGAATTGTAGCTTTGTAAAGCAGTTCTACCTCCTAAAGCCCAAGGAAACAATAGAGAGTACCTAAGTCTGTGTGCTTATGAGGTATTTTCAGGCATTCCTGGGAATCAGTTTTATATTTTATCCTTGTGTAATGGATTGCCATCCATAGAGGTTGCTGTTCAATTTTTTGGAATGCCTGCCCTTGAATCAACACCTGGTATATTAAGAGTCACAAAATGCCAATAAGACAGGCAGAACAAATGTGTCTTAATATATTCCAATAATCTCAACAATCTATGCTAGATGTGTATTTTTACTGCCAAGCAGAAAGAACAGAAACATACTGACTAATTTTTACCAGAACAATAATCAGACATCCACCAGTAAACATGAGTGTAGGCCAGAGGAAAGCAAAGAGGAGACCTTTTGCAGGATAAAGTCTGCTTAAAATGGCGTTGGTCTGTGTTCCTCCTGGGTCATAGTAACACGGGAAAGTCTGGTATTTTTTGAAATTGCTTGCAATTGTTTCTATTCGTGCTTTAACTTCTTTAGAGTTCTCCAACTTGTCTGGGACATATGAGCACTGAAATAAGAAATCAAGGTGATTCATTATGACAAATACTCCAATAAAATGTTTTTAGTTAAGTCAGATTGAGTGAAAAAATCATGCTAGTACTGACAAAACCTTCTGTGGTTTGGCATCCCTGGAGATTGTCTTGGTTTCATTATGTCCATTTGCCATGCCACTCTTCCCTGTTTCCATCAGTATGTCTATGCCCCCAGTCTGCAGATTTACAGACTGGAGTTACATTGTTGGAAACCAATAACATACACGCTCAAAAAACCCCTGCAGTCTTTGACACTGTCACTTCTTTATTACAGTGCCAGACTCCAGTTCCTAACACAGCTTCTAGGCACTGTCACAGTGGGAAAGTGTTGTGCAGAAATTCACACCGGCTTGTCAGTGTGCGCAAGAATGAAGTTGTTTCACTGCACACCTCTGGTTGTAACTAGTAGAAAAATACAAGCATGGCTGTTGGAGGCTTCCTACTTGTCTTTGTTAAACAAAACTATTTTGACTTGTAGTAATAATTCAGAGTTATTTAGTTTTCAGTGGAAATAGGCTTTGAAGCAGTAATTTTTTGTTGTTTTTTGTTGTTGTTGTTCATAAACATTTTTTTCTTCAGTACTGTTTTGTGTATGTAATAATGCTTGAATGTACTGGAACCTGGCCAAGGCAAAAGCAGGGATGGTTCCTGACCTGAAAATTTTACTTGCATTAATGCCAGTAGATAGGACATCAAGAAGTTGCCTTCCCTTGCAGTGAACAAGGCTCTTGTTTCCATCTATGGTCGGTAATTTCTATTTGCTCCTTCATTGCATGTAGCTTTCCCTGAGACAGTCATTACAAAGACAGGCATTAGCTAGAAAAATTCTCTTCAGCTGAAGTGTTTTATGCTATTAGGTTTGCACTGTGGGAAGCTCTAATCTATATAAATGTTTTGCACTTTTAATCTGAGCATGTTTCTTCTGAATTCTGAAAGTAGTTCAGTCTCGGGCATCCAAGATCTGAATTTTTACTAATTTGTTTCTTCTTTCTGTCTAAAATGTGCATCATTTTGCAATTTTCTCCTTTATTCCCTGCTTCATAATATACACCTAAAAAACAAGTAAAATTGGGATTTGTGCTCTTACTTTGGATGGTTCTAAACTTAATGTCTCTCATGTGCTAATTCAACAAGGAACTGAGCAAGCCACAGCTTATAAACCATTTGTTACAATGGGTCTTCAACTGGGAGACTTACATATTTTAAAATGTTCATAGGTGTTGTATATTCGTGTTGGTGTAATTCCTTTAAAAGTATTAACTTAATATTTAATGTAATATTTAAAAGAAAATAAAAAACCTATAATTTCTGGAATGTTTTAAAATTGCCTTGGTTCAAGCCCAGACATTAACATGTAAAAGATGAGTGACTCCTGCTATTACTGTGCTGCTTGGTTTAAAAACTATCAGCCCTTCTCCTCAAAGGTGGTAGATAGTAGCAAAGAATGAGTATGCAATTTGTGTTGCAAGTACCTTAGGATTTCTTTCCAATGTATCTTCAGTCTGGTAGAGCATAACCTCCTGTCCTGAGGCTGTCAGATTAACCCACACCTGTAGACAGGGATAAGGAAAGATTTCCTCATCCTCTGAGCCTTTGCTGTTTGGACAGAAAACTTTGTCCTTGATGTTGGCTTTGAGTACCTTGCACACAGTTTCTGTTGTCCAAACACTACAAAAACAAAACAAAAAGTATTCCTTTGAAGCTCATCAGAAGCATCTGTTGCAAGTTGCATGTTAAAATACATCTGTGCGTGCTGGCTTGGCTGAAGTTCATAGCTGCTTCATCCTGCTGTGATGAACTGTACCCTCCCTGAATCTGTGGCTGCACCTGCAAAAGGGCTGCCGTAGTGAGTAAGTTCAGTAAAGCGTTTTTGCTGTTTTTGCTGTTTTTGCTGTTTTTGCTGTTGTTTTTTATGCATTCTGTGGTTTTCAGTTAGATTCTGACCTCCCCATCTGTAACCAGCTTCATGTTATTCAAGAAAGAAATATTGCTATGGATTTTAAAATTTGGTAGAAAATACCTGCAATGCAGTACACTTCATGTCTCAGAAATATGTTGACTGATTTCATTCAATAAGCCTCAGAACTCAGATCTGTTTTCCCCACTTCTCTTTTTCTTTATTACATGGGCCTCTTACATAAATAAGTAGCAGGTTTTTTTCTGGAAAAAGTTAATTTTTACTGTTGCTTATCTATTTTTCTCAAAAGTTACTTTTCTGTTATTGGTAACACATTAAGTTTTGCTCACAGAAGTACACTTTGGTGTCCAAGAAAGTTGAGAAACAGTCTCACTCCAGTTCATGTGAAACTACTCTTGATACATACATCCATCTTTTGTAATGTAATCTGGAGGCAGAAAAATTAATATGTGAAATACTCTGTTTTAAAGAGAATGTATTTCAAATAGTTTTTAAATTAAAGGTGCTCTATCAAGAAGAATGAGGTGGATGTCCTTGCTTTCTCTGTCATAATCTTGAAACATAAACAAGTGAGCTGCACTCCTTGTCTTGTTACTTTGATAATTTGCAAATTGATTTTATATGTGTAGGCAGAACTCACAAAATTAAATAAAAGGATGGGCATTCGTCACTCCTTCAGTGTTCATTACGTTCTGTAATATTTGGTGTGGTAGCCTGGATTGTTGAAGGTGCTTGTTTCTTATGATGGTTAATTCAGAAGATACAGATTCTTGAGTGAACAATTTTACCTTGACTTGTGTTGCTCAGGTTTTATTAAACAAGACTCTCTCCTGCCCATGAAAGAGCCTTTCTAAACTGTTTCTATTTATGTAAGACTTGGCTTTTCATTGTCAAGCTTTAATAAGCATGGCTGGCTTTTTGATTCTACAGCAAATGTCTTGATTTAGTCTGTTTTGTTTAGCCCTGAGGAGAATAATTTCCTCTTTTTTGTGTTCACTTGTGCCTGATGAATTCTTGCCACACTTTTTTCCTCTTCTGTTTTAAATCCTTATGAGCTCTTTGAGAGCACTTTGTCTATTGTACAATGTACTTATGTATATTTTATCACTGTTTTAATTATTGTATATGATGCTAACAGGAAAAAGAATAGCTTTGTTTCATAAACAAATGGCTCTTATTACCTCTTAGTGTAAAATGGCACAATGGTGATCCCAATAAAAAAGTACATCATCATGGAGCATGCAACCATTCCCAGTCCCAGGCAGAGGGCTCTTGTCTCCCCTCGCTTTTGTGCAGTCACCAACTTCTTTCCCAGCATGATTTAGAGCTGTGAAACTTGAACAACCTCTCTTTGGTGTAAAATAAAACACAGAAAAGAAAGGTAAAATATGACAGTTATTGTAGTTATGTAATAAGTTTCTGAAACATAATATAATCGGTGGCAGAACAGCCCCATTTTTGCAAAAACTTAGAACTCAAAAAAATCCAACCAAACTTGCTGTGTTTTTTGTTATCACTAGACTCTTCTTTTACTTTTTAAATTTATGGTGTAGTACCTTAAGAAGTGTGCGTGTGTGTGTGTGTGTAAGCCAGGAGACTAGGTAGGAAAACCTGGTAACTTCTGGGGAGAATTCTGTTAACATTCTAGTTGTCCTCAGACCTAATTCAGTCTGTTTTATGTTGCTGCTTCTCTGAAGTTAGAGTTAGGCTAAAGGCTGCATGAAGGGAAAACCTTCCCAGAGTAGAAACCTTTTTACAGTATGCCTTTTCTTCTGGAGTAGTTTGAAATGGTGTTGTCTTATTTCAAAAGAACTGAAATAGTTAAAAATTTAGCATTTGAGATTTCTGATTTCTACATGTTTGCTTGGCCTTGTCAATTCAGAGGTGCTCCAAATCTGCTGTCCGAGGAGTGTTGGTGTAACTATGGGGAACTAACTCTTGGGCAGAGCTGTCTGAACCTGAGCTCAGAACTGACTGGCATTAGCCCCTCCACTCCTTTGACAAAAAGCATTTTAAATGATCCACCATAAATGACCCATAATGTTTTGTTGAAGAGAACCTGAAAATTATTGCCATGAGTCCATATGCCATTGAATAATTAGGAGTGACATATAGAAATAGTCCAGAATTTCATTGCCAGTTCAACCCATCGCCAGTATCTGCTGCTCTCACAGCTGTGATTGCTGGTATGTGGGGTTTTGTTTTTTCATGAAAACATGGCAAAAGCTGTTTTTATGGAAATTACAAGACTGGCAAGATTTGTGTGGGCTTTTTGGAGATAAGAGAGGAAAGCAGAGCAAAAGGAGAAAAAAAAAAAGACATTCATGCCAAATTAGTTTTCCTTTCTGTTGTGCACAGCCTTAGGCAGTGCTTTTTGAGGATTTTAGTTTCAGGTGTGTGCAACTTTTTAGTGTTTATCCTTACTGGCTGGCCTTCAGGATGGCACAGCTCCTGCGAAAATCCGCCTGTGTTCAAACTTAGATTTATATACAGTGTAAGATAAGTACAAACCAAAGCTAGCAAATAGGCTCTTCAGGTTATCTGTGAGCATATGTTCTCCAGCTGCTACAGGCTGGCAGAGCTGTGGTGACTGCAAGTAGGGGACCATGCTGAATTTGGTGAAAGATGAGATAGCCCTCAAAGCTATGAGCATCAGCTCTTAAAGGAATGAATGGAAATATATTCTGAATGTTCTTTCCTTTCCTGCTATTTCTGGTTTTCCCTGGTAAAAGTGCCTCACTTTGACTGTTTAATGACCAAAGGAAAAAGGTATTTGAAAATTAACATCCTGCTGTTTTTAGACTGCTATAACACCTGGATGTTAGTTCTCTTAGCAATAAAAAAATATTTATCTGTGGACAGTAAAACACCTTTGGTCATTTAGCAGAACTTGTGGTTAGTTGCAGATTTTAAGAATATATTTTGAAGTTGGTAGTATTTGATATCAAAGTGGAAGGCTGTTTTCAGGCGTCCCTAGAAACTAAATGAGTTATTTTTAGAATACTGAATTGTGTCCACTTTCATATTTAAGTCCATTTTAAATAAAACATCCACATCCACTGTGAATTCTGCATACAGCATTTTGAGAGGAGTTGTTTTTCTGATCATCACATATAATTCACTGTCACTGTAAGAAGCATCTCAATTTGAGAATTGCCATAGATGAACTTTCCTTGTTTACTGCTATTTGAGTTTAATACAGAAGGTGAGCTAATGCCCTTAAGTAAGGTTGTACTGTGTTTTGCTTGGTCAGTGGGGCTATAGGTAGAACATCTGGTATCAAATGCTCCCAGCAGACTTGTGCTGTGCCTGCATATTCACGTGTAACTATGTGGAGAGGTGTGTGCAGCAAGGAAACTTGCACAGTAAGTGTCAGTGACTGTTCCTTGAAACCTTACATCATTTCTTTTAGTTTGGAAAATGGGAAATAAAAAACTTAAAGAATTCCAAAGTACTTAAAATATCAGAATACTGTGCAACACAGTACCTTAATACCAATTGTTATTAAACTGGCTCTCCTTTACATAGTGTGCAGCTTGGTCAGAGGGAAGTGGAATAAAGGAACATTATCAGGCCTGGAGCACAGGCCCTGAGACCAAATGGTACTGGAGTAGCAGGTCCTTATACCATGGTGGGGAGATAATGATAGATGAGTGAAAACCTGTGTAATTAATAAGAAATTCTTACATACAGTAACAATGATTAATCTTTCATTTTCTGTGAGAAATTGAAAAAAATGAAAGGCTGGTACTGCCACTGTGACTTGTGGAAAACTTCTAGTGTCCTAGAGCTATTAACATATTGAATTTTGATAGACCATAATATTTACAGAGCTCTCCCTTTTTCACTGAGAAACAGTGGGTTAATCAACCCCTTGTTACATGGAATACAAGAACTGTGGGACTATTAACTGAAGAATTAATAAGAAATCTAATTGCTTCAAAAGTCTGCTTGAATGCCAGCCACATATGCAGTGGATGTACCACTAAACTCATCCTCCTAATAATCTAAAACTAGCAGACCATCTCTTTAAGACACAAAAGGAACTTGTATGTGTTAATAGGAAATTTTTCTTAAGTGGCCCAGAGGTTAAATGCAGTGTTGTTCCCCATCCTCACACCAGACAGACTGCCTAACCCTGGCTCTCTGCAAGGGCTGCTAAGTGATGCTGTTTGCCTGTGTTCACCCAGTTCAGATAACTGCTTCACCCCAAAGGGAATAAGGACATGTACATTATGCAGAGAATGTTAACAAGAAAGATTAATCTAAAAATATCACCCCGAGGGCTTTTATAGACATAAAAAATAACCAGCTAGGTCTTCAGGCAGTGTAAAACAGAGGTGCTTACATCATTGTTGTGTTGCTGTAGCAAATTAGCTGTAAATGTCATCCCTAAAATGGAAATACACGTTTTCTGGTGCATTTTTTTCTGCTTTCAAATGTAGAAGACCAGAAAAACCTGTAACGCTATTTCATATATGTACAGAAGAATTTAAGAGGAAGCATAGGACTGCAAAGGAAACCCACATTTTTTTTTTTTTTCTTTCTTACATAAACATTCCTATGTACTACTGCTGAAAATACTTAATTTTCTGGCTCTCCAGACAAAGCAAGGTTGCATACATATAAAAAAACATATTTACTTGGAATTTCTTCATTGTTTTAACAGTTAATTTTTTTTCTGATTATAAGTATCTTGTCTCCTTGCTCTGTCTATGTGTATTAGAAGGAGCATTGAAATAGCTGGTTTAGTGTTTCCTCTGACAAAACCATTAAATATTTTAAAATTAAACACTGCAGAAGACTTGATTTACCCAGGAAGTCTGAGTAAAATTGAACTGGAAGATGTTGAAGTGTAGAAAGCAAGGCCTAGTCCAGCTTTCAAGAGAAAATGTAAATGTATTTTTGTACTGCAGATTTTATGTGGTGGTTCCATACCTATTAGGAATGTATAAACTGCAAATGTTTTGATAATGTTCCCTTTGCCTAATCTTCTTCAATCCAGGTAAATTATACAGTACATTTGCTGTGCATTTTCAATGTATAATAATTGCATTCATAGCTGCTAGTGATGATTTTAGGTATGCCATCCGCTCAGGTTTTGAATAGTCCCCTATTTTAATTAGAGAGATATTTGATACTTGGCAGGAAATCTCTACCTCCTCCTCCTATCTCATCTTTTCAGGAGTTTCCAGTGGTGTGACCTCAGATGGGACCTCTCTCTCAACCTATTAACCTGCTCTCAATTTGGGTAAGGTATGAGTAGCACTGATGAATTTACCTCGCTTGCAGAAGAAAGGCTGCTAAATCCCAAATCCCTCTACTGAATTTAAGTTGGGAATAAATATTAACAGTGAGATAGTGTTGTGGTTTTTTTGGTTTGGTTTTTCTTTGAGCTGATTTATCCCACACTATATGGTGAAACTTTAGTGAATATTTATGTATTGCTTTCAGATGAACATTATGTTCTAATACAGCATCATACCAAGAAGAGTGATGGAAGTCATCTACACCTCTAAAGTGATGAGAACTTTTCAAACAGGCCTGTACCTGTTGGCCTGTATTGCTTCTGCATGCAAAACAGCCATTTGTTTTCCCCGTCAAATGCAAACTTAAGCCACCTTGTTTTATTCTCAAAACATCTTGTATAGACAAAATAAAAATTGCCAGCTTTGCTGGATTTGTAACAGGAGCACAGTACTTGGGGACAGTTTATTGGCCCAAATGCTTTTTGTGAGAACCAGTAGGCAAAAGTTTTAGATTTATAAATATGAGCTCTGTAGTGGTTATGTTACTGGAACAGCACTCATATTTACATACTTAGGACTCTCTCTAGGTAGAGTTAGTTTGATCATTGGCACTTGCTTATCTGTGTTTCCATGGGTACTTCAACACTGCTTAGATTCTTCCTTCCTGTTTCAATTCTACACTCATCATTTTCTCATCTGCTGTCCCACCACTTACAACAGGCTGTAGTCAAAACTGCATTTCTGTTAGCACTTTCTTTCCCCTTCCCCAGTCTCTAGCAGTTACAGGCATTTCTTGCTGGTACTGGGGAAATGCTGTGAATGGAGAACACCAGTTTTTTCATTATTTAATAAGCTTTCTGTGTGTCTGGGACCACAAATACTGAATGAGGTGATGCTGAGCCTCAATGGAAAAGTGCACAGAAAAGTTTCTCATGTAGTTGTGTTGGAAACCCCAAACAGCAATATTTTGACTGTGTAACATGATACAATGTTTATCTTATGAAATATGCTGTACAATTTTGCTTTATTACTGAACTGTTTACCAGATGTACCACTAGAGTGAATTAAAGAAGTTAGACTTTTAATTGTCTAAAAACATATGCAGTTGTTTAGGACTAATTCTATTAGCTTTTAAACTTTTTTTTTCTTAAAAAAAGAAAAAAGAAGACAGAAGTTACTTGCTTAGTTCAGCTGTTCTAAAATCTTTCTGGAGTACTTTAGCACTTTTTCCTTTGATTCTCTGCTGTAGAGGGCTGCACAGAAGGAATCAGTTTAAGACCAGATTTTTGAGAAGCCTTCAAGAGTTTGTGTACCTGGTTCCTCTCTAACTTAGGGGTAGGTAAGCACAACCTCTAGAGTAATGCTGAAAACCCAAAGCCATGAAACTTCGAAGAGCAAAAGTGCATTTACCATTAAAATGAATAAGAACTATGGTCTTATATGAGCTACAGGCTCTTAATTTATGAAAATATTATTGTTACCTTTGCTAACAGTTGTGAAGAATGATCAGATTGCATCAAGTTACAAAAAAGAGAACTCAGTCTGCATGCTACAGAAAAGTTATCTGCCCTGTTCTCCATACTGCTGCAGATATAGAAAGCCTTTTACTTCCCAAAACACTGTACTTTTAAAAACACAAAGCTATCACATGCTCCCAAGGAAAAAGAGTTGTTTAAAAATATACTTACAGTTTTTGATGAAATGCTGCTTTCTCTGATGAAAAAAGTCTGTTACATGACAAACTTGGGATAGTAGTGGAGCTCAGAGCTGAAAGGGATATTTTTATTTTTTTTTCCTTTCCTGTATGTCGCTGGGTTTGCTTTGCTGTGGCTGAACTCCTAACTTAATTCCCCTATTACAAAGCCTTTTGTAACCATAAATGGTAAGGTATGAAAGAGCACTGTCCTTTTGGAAATTAATTGCTGGAAACCAGGAAGTCACAATACCAAGACTGAGCTTTCTTATATGCTAGAGCTCCTTTACGATGCATTCTGGTGGATTTGTGTTAAACTATGGGCCTACTCCATTTGTACAACTCTTTTAGTTTAGAAATCTGACAGGTCTTTTGGGTAAGATTTAAGGAATTGAACTGTATTGATGATTAGTGGTATTGATTCTTAATAACCTGAGCCATTACCAGGTGTGTGGGAATGCTTTATTGCCACTATTTTCAGTGAGTTTGGATGCAACAGGTGCTACAATTCTGACTGTATATCAGAGCCTTATAGATAAGAACATCCATCATGCTATAGGTGCATTAGTGTCTAGCATGTTCCTCTAGCCAAAAAGCCAAGCCTATTTCTGGGACATATGAACAGATAACTCCTACTAGCACAGAGCTTCAGAAAAGAGATTTTTTTTTTTTTTGGAAACTGTTACTGGGAGTCTAAAGGAATTAAGGAATTTAAATTAGTTAATCTAGTAGAATCATTAGGAGAGAACTGTAAGCAAGGGTAGGGTATTTGCCCCTCCTTTCCCACTTTAGGTATATCATAATTAGCTGTTTCAGTTTAAGCTGTTCTTATTACAGATGCAGAAGAGAGCACACAAAGCTAACCTGGATTTAGATAACTGTCTGGTAGACATTTACAGCTAAGTTAGAGGAAGTCTGCTACTATCATCTAGATTGGAAAGACTTATGATCATAGTAATCTATAATACTTGAGAAGTAATGTAGAGAAATTTGAGAAATTTTAAAAATTACATTTGAAATTTGGAAAAAATAGTCTTATTAATAAAAGTTATTTCTGGATAAAACAGGATCTGGTTGAATGGAGTTTTTATCATTTTTAATGCTTAGTAATCAAGACTGGATATTTCAAGGAGGCAGTCTCTGCTGGGTCAAGGAATAGTGAGGCTTTTAATGAGGAATTCATTGTAAGTGATTTTTGGGTTCTGTGATTCAGGGTCCAAAGCAGAATACAAGGTAAGCTGTGCTGAATGAAATTCATGAGTCTTCAAAGACAAGGTTTGTCCTCTGTCTCCTCTCCGTGTACGTCTTAACCCCAGTGGCCAAAATAGATTTCATTTCAGTGATAGTTTCCCATTATTCTTTTAAAAAAGAGCAATGCCTCAACTTGGAAAATCTTGCCATATCTGTAAACTACTGAAGTAGCTGCACTCAAAATTGCCAGCCTCCAGAACTGCAAGTAGCTATCTGAAAAATTAAAGGGAAATAAGATATATTTCTGGGGATTTATTTTCCCTGTAGAGTGATAACAGAAGAAAAATCATGTCTATCGCAGGAACACTCCTCTCTCATTGCAATGCTGTGAAAGTGAAGGTTGTGACAAATGCTGTGAAAACCCTTACCAGGCGATCCTAACAGTGCTGTGCTTTCACCCACCAGTTGAAATAATCAGCAGCTTCTGTAAATTTTTGTGAGTATTTACAGAAATACAAGATAACAGGGTAAGAGGAGGTGATGGTGGAAATAACTGCTTGTGATTCTGAAGGAATATATTTTCCATTCAGCAAGCAGTATTTCAACCCTCACTCTGCCCTGCCCTATGTAAATAGGTTGACTACTTTTTTTTTTTGTTACAGCAGCATTTGCAGAATTTCCTGCTCAGTAAATAACAAGGTTATTCCAGGCTTTCTTATCCAAAAAGAGCAAGCCCAGTAGATTTTTGGAGAGTATTGTCTTGAAGACAGGGTCATCTTTTGGGCTTTAATTCTGTTTATGTTCAGACTTGGTAGGGTGAGAGCATGACAGAACTGTAGCCATGGCACAGCTGAAACAGTTAATGGTCTCTCATCTTAGCTCTGTGATGCTTGAGGTGTTACTTCAGAAAAGGTCTGTACTATTGATGCAGTAGGTTTATTTCTGAAGGGGGCTTTGGCTTGTACTCTTATTTCATAGATGTAGAAGCTGAGGTACAAAGCAAAGAAAATGAGCCTTTGGCCAGAAAGTATATCTTCAGCAAAGCTGGGTGTAAACCTCTAATGAAAAGTCCCAGATCTTGCAGCCAGGCTTAAGAATATTTGTTACCCTTTGTTTGGCTTTTGCTGGGTTTGGGTGGACAAGAGAACAGCATGCTGCACTTTGGTGTATTTGTTATAATGAATATTATGTATTATAGTAATTGTTTCATTACATTCAAGGACTGAGCTTTCAATAGAACACAGCACTCAGAAAACTGCCTGCTCTTACTGTTATCTAATTTGCCTGAAGCAATAGATCAAGTGAGCATGGGTGATTCTTTATCTACACAGGTTTTATTATCTTTTCCCATTAATTGCTTTTCTTTCCCTTCTATCTTCAATAATGAAATTAGAATGAAAAATAATAGAATTAAAAAGCACTCCCATAGTCAGATACAGCAATCATTTGAAGGTGTTGTAAGTTTATGCCTCACACATAAACAAAAGAGCTGTATCAGTGCCTGTGGCATGCCATGTCTTTGAATGCATTTTCAGGCTTGGCAACAGGGAGCTCAGATTTGCCCTCTCGGAGCAGAGCTGGAAAAACATCATTCTATCAACCTTCTTTTACAGGCAATGAATGAAATGCTGGATATCTGTAAGATTATAATTTACTCAGTGGTGTTGTCTTAAGGGTCTTTAGAAACAATTGAGCCATATACAGTCTGGCCTGGGAGTTTTGGGAGTTTAGTTTCTTGCTAAAAGACTAGAGGAGCCTAGGAAGTAAGAGTTGCTGTAAGAGGCATGCTCCAGTATCAGTTATTATGAACAGAATTGCTCATTCCTTCCTGGTGCTAGAACTGCCTGTCTGAAGATCTCTTGCTTACGTTTAAATTATATCCTTCAGAGTCTTTCAGATAGGCTGTTATTCGTCTGGTTACTAAAAAAAAAAAAAAAAAAATTGCAGAAATCCCCAGCTGAAATTCAGTAGATCTCCCTCAGCTGTTTTTGATATTTGTAGCCATAGTTTTTGGGCATCTCAGTCTTTAGCAAGCTCATCTGTGTGTGGGTGTTGTGACAAAAGGAAATGCTGCTATTTCTGCATTACAGGTGAAAAATAAAAATCATCACACAGAGTTTGTGTTCCCTGAGGAGGGCAGCTTTGGTCCTCCCAAGTTGTGGGGCCTTTGTTCTGTCCCCTGGGAGATTCTCTGTTCCTTTGACCATAATTCTGCTGTCCAGGCCCTGAAGCAGCTGTTTTCCATCTTAGGTTAACTCTATGGCACACTGACCTACTCCGTAAAGTCAGCTGTATTTTTCACAGGGCGTTAAATCCTAGAGCTGCTGATACTCTTTCTTGGGATTCAAATACCCATAATTCTCCTTTCACTTCCATTTTTGAATAAAATAAACTGAATTCAACAAAGGGTGCTTCAATTTTGACTGAAGACCACCAGAATTAGGAACAAGTGGGTGTGATGCATAATAACTACAGCAATTCAAGTGTAATTTACTAACCATTATGTATAACATAGATAAACTTGAGGCTGGGACTTAGAGAAACCCTTGCCTATTTTTGCAGAAGCTTTGTAGCTGTGTAATTTTCTTCAGTTCTTTCTAACTGTGCAATCCCTAAAATGTTGTTTCTTGGCCGTAAGTGCTGCCCTACTGGGTTAGCTCAGATGCCCTTTAGACTCAGTTGCCTGTTTTAGGTGATGTGGATATCAGATGCCATAGAAAGGCTGTTAGAGCATGGCAATCATACCCAGGTGCTTCTTTCAATAAACTCCTAATCTCTAGAGGTCAGTAATCTAGAAATTTATTGAATTCTAGAAGTAAGAATTTAATTGGACATTTCCTAGCAGAGAAGCTCCAGGTACTAGGAGTAGGACTGACCTTTTAATTTGAATTTCTCCTTGCTTACCCTGTGAGCACATACATACACTGCTGCAGCTAGTACCTCTTGCATGTCTTCAGCCTGGGAGCTGGGAATTCCTAGATGTTCGGAAGGCAGAAGGCAGTGCTCTCTGCTGTCTGCATGCTGTAAGCCATCCTGGTGGAAAGAAAAGGCTGCCTGAGGGGTTAGGACAGACCTTTCAGCACAACCTGAGGTACCCGGGAAGAGGCTATGCTTCATCAGTCCTGGCCTATGCCCTATAGCACAAATCCTGAGCTTAGACTTGGATTTTAGTCTGTTGGTTGCAACAGAGCAACTATATTTCTTATTCAGCCTTCTAGGGAGTAAATATTTGGTTCAGATCACTTTGCAATTTGAACCGGGAACAGAATGAGGCATGAGGAAAGGGTAATAAAAGATTGAACCTCATTTTTAAATTATTTGTATGTAGCATAAATTTTAAATTAATAGAAACAAGAGCAAAGGCCTGAATGAAATGCAGTACAGACATACTTTAAGCTCTGCGAGTCAGTGCACTTTGCATTGAGGTGCCAGAACCATGGGAGCCCTGGAAATTCCTGTTGCCCTCACACCCTGCACAGCACCTTCAGGGCAGCAACTGGGATGGGCCAAGTGTGGCTCACCAGGGAAAGCAGTGATTTGCCACTGGGGTGAGAAGGACATGGTGTCCAGAGGCTTCCCTGGGGCTGGTGGCTGTGCTGGCTACAGTGCTAGCTGGCCAAGCACTTTGTGGTTTCCTACAGCAGAGGGTAGTGTTACCCGTGTATGGAAATACAGCCTGCTTTAAAATGATGGCTCCATTCAGCCTGCTTACTTCAAGCTGACACGGAGTTGTGAAACATTTATGGCAGATGTATATATGCATCTTTACTGCTTTACTGAAAAGATTTTTTTTCTGTGAAGGAGAAACCTTCTTTAGTTAGTTCTTTAACTCTGTACCACAATGCCAATATTTAGCTTGTAAAGCTTCTCAGGCTGCTATTTTCTGAAAGCATTCCTGTATAGTAGCTTCCTCTGGTAGCATTTTGTCTTACTGCTTTGTTTTTGGGTAGAATTTTATTTTTTTCAAATGTGAGACATTTCTTCTGATGACTGCCTCCCACGTGCATGAGAACAAATTTGCAGTATAACCTAATTAAGGACAATTGTGTAATTATTGTTCCCAGCTGCTCAGCACCCCTGGTAGTTGATTCTGGGATCTCCATCGTGGCATGAAGCTGTGGGCAAGAGCCCCCCATCCCACATGTGCTCCTGGTCCTGCAGCCTCTGGTGGTGCCACACACACAGAGGCCAGCGGATGCTGTGGTGCCCCAGGTGATGCATTGTTTGACTTGGCAGAGGAGCCTCTGTTGGTAGCTGGTTTTTGAGGAAACAGTGATGGCTCCCACCCACCTAAAGGCTGAAGCCCTTGAGCCAAGGTGTATGCCATGTCCCTTAGGCCTCCTGTACGCCTCTAGCATCAGCCATATCTTTATTGGGCTAACAGAGTGTTGTGGTTTGACCCAGGCAGAGGTCAGGCACCCACAAAAGCTGCTCGCTCAACCCCCTCTGCAGCTGGACAGAGGGGAGTGCATACAATTAAAGGTTCATGAGACAAGAACGGAGAGAGATTGCTCACTTAATTCCATCAAGGGCAAAACAGTCTCAATTTAGAGATCTAAAGTAAATTGATTGCTAACAAAATCAGAGCAGGATAATGAGAAGCTAAACAAGCCACTAAAAACACCCTCCTTCCACCCCTCTCTCCTTCCCAGCTGTAACTTCTACCCCAGCAGCAGATGGAGGCAGGAAATGGGGGTTATGGTAAGCCCATCACCTGTAGCTTGTCCCACTGCTCAGGAACAGAAGTCGTTCCCCTGCTGCACCATGGGGTCTCTCCCACAGTAGACAGTTCTCTCTGAACTTCTCTGATGTGGCTTCATCTCATGAGTAACAGTTCCCTCCGACTTGCTGCAACTTGAGTCCCTCCCATGGGTAGCAGTCCTCCCAAAACTGCTGTGGCATGGATCACTCTTCCACAGGGTACAGTCCTTCAAGGACAGGCTGCTCCAGCCTGGGAGCAGGGGCCCTCTTTTTCCACCAGGTCTCCCACTGGATCACAGCCTCCTCTAGGCATCCACCTACTTTGGCATGGGTACCTCTCCATGGGCTGCGGGTTGATCTCTGCTTCCCTGGATCTCCATGGGCTGCAGGGGCACAGCTGCTTCACCATGGACATCACCACAGCCTGCAAAGGAATCTCAGCTCTAGTGCCTGGAGCACCTCCTCCTTCTTCTCCACTGGCCTTGGTGTCCCCATGTTGTTCTCTTCTGTTCTCCCCAGATTGTCTCTATGTTGCACTCTTCTATGACTGTAAATTTACAACTGCGCCACAGACTTGGTTTTTCTTTCTTCTTAACTATATTACCACAGAGGTGTTACCACCACTTCTAATTGGCCCAGCCTTGGCCAGTGGCATGTCCATCTTTGGAGCTGCAAGAGATTGGCTCTGCCAGACATGGTGGAAGCTTTTAGTAACTTCTCACAGAAGCCACCTCTGTGGCACCCCCACTACCAAAAAGAAAAGCCATGGAAAACCAATACAGAGGGAAACATGGCATTGTCAAGGCAGGAATAAATAGTAAAACTGAAAGCCAGCTGTTTTAAAATAATGTAAAAAGAAAGTCAAACCAACTTCATAGGTAGCTTTGAGAAATGTAGTTCTGCATGTTGAAATTCCCTAGATTTTTAGGGGTGTATTTATATTTGAAAGATGGATCTGTTGTGTCCTGTTCTGTGATTTTGAGCAGATGTTGTGACTTGGCCTGTGCTGAAGGACATGCATGGAGATTTGTTTACCCAAAGTGAGGATGTTTTGCTTCCTTGGCCAATCAGGGCCAAGAATGTACGTGTGCTGGAGTGTCAGCTGACAGTCACAGGAGGGTCAGGGGATGAGGGCAGTTCTGTGCAGTTGTGTGCAGAGTGAGTGTGTGGCAGATTCAGTTTAGATGAAATGTACATAGTATAGTATAATATAGTAATTCATTAGCCTTCTGATAAGACGGAGTCAGATGCATCATTCTCTCTCCCTCACCAATATCAGAGTCGCCTTTGATTAGTAATACATGCAGACATGGGGCATGACTAGACTTGTTTTCCTGCTTTTGGTGTCTGAATATCACGTAGTGGCAGTTAACTTGGGAACAGCTGGACTCAAACATCTTGAAGGTATTTTCCAACTGAAACTATTCTATGATGCTGTGAAAGATGACAGACTGAGTTCTTGATCTGATTGAGTGTGGCAAACCATTGTTTGGCAATAATTTGCCTTGATTTGTAATTTATTTTGAAAATTCTAAGTCATCCCTAGATGTGATTTTTCTGTTTCCGACAGTGTGCTTGGAAGAAATATTGTCTAAGGGCTAAGAGAAAAAAAGAGTTTTTACAAATCCACTAATAATTTCCATGGGATGTTTTAATGCCACAAGGCAGGCATCAGATCGGAAAGGGTGGAATATAAACTGAGAGTGTGCCCCACTCTCATCTACAGGTTGCTCCAAAGTTGTGTGAGCATCTCTTTACACACATTTACATTACCCAGTTTAGAGATGGCACTGGTTTTTGTATTCAGAAATCAAGTACCTAATAAGAAGTTTCAGGTTAAAAACAAAAAAATTCTGTGGGCAACTTCATGATCCCTCACCAAGGTTTCATCCAGCAAACACTTGTAGTGCCAAAGATCCTGTAGCCATTTGGGGTTTTTCTCTTCATACAAGTTGCAAGGGTGAGATTTTCAAATTGTATGTTAAAAGGCAGGACTGAGGAAATGATGCCATATGGTTTCATTTGTTTGCATTTAAATGGTTTCATTACTCATGGTTATAGTTTCATTATTCAGCATTTAAGATTTTAAAGATATTTTAACTCTTTCTTTCCTTCTCATGTTGTTAGTTTTGAAATTGTAATATCACTTTTAGAACAATTTTTTTTGCATGCAGTCTTGCATATTTTCTTCATATATTCTTATCTTGATTATGCCCCTCTTTTGCTCCATGTCTTATTTTAGATTTTGATTTTTTTAATTTAAAAATTGGCTACCTGGTGAAACTAGCTTGATGTCAGATTTGGTGAGAATCATGTTCTGAGCACCTTTAAATATATTGTCTATCAACTTTAATTATACAATTGTATATTTTTCTCTCTGTTTATATGATTATTTTATTTTAAACCTGAATTTAAACACTGCTGCTCAAAGAAGAAGAGAAATTAAAATGAGTAAAATCAAAATCAAAATGCAGATGAACTTGTAAACCTTATTGAAGTAATCTTCTGTTTTGCAAGAGAGGTGCTTGGACTCTACACACATGGTGTCAGTCTGCCCATGAGACTGAGTAAAGGTGCAGACGGGTTTATATGACGTTTTGTCTTGTGGCTGTAAGCTCCTGGGGCTGCAAGTGATATGTCCCAGTGAGCTGCTGTACATCTCTGCCCTGCTGTCTTGTCCCATTTCTACCTCAATATAATAATGCCTTTATGCTAAATACAGTTGCTGGTTCTGTGGCTAGTTCTGCAAAATTTGGTTTTGTTTTCTGAAGAGTACTTGGAAATACTCGTGACCGTGCAAATAATACCTGTAAAAAGTCTGTACCTATCATGTAATCTTTCAAAGCTAAATGTTTATTTTCCTAAAGCAAATACTACCCTGTAGTATTGAAATTTTACCATGAGGAGCAGCTGACAGCTCTGCATAAACCTCGGTTCCTCAGGCAATGAGCTATTCTGTTACAGCAGGAGACAGTGGTAGCTCCAGACCCCTTGGTAAGCGTAGGCATCCAGGGGAGTATTGCAACCACAATCTCTCTGTGTGTTTCTAGAGCATAAAAAATTGTCTGAACAACAAAGTCTTTCTAAGATTGCTGGTGAATAATCTTCAAAGTTCTCTTCTGCCAGAGCAGCAGGGAGAAGACTGTCCTACTTGTGCAAGAAAGCAGAAAATGCCTAAGTGGATTCAGATTTCTGTTGATTTGTGCCTGTACTTTGCTCCTTGGATGATCTGCTTATCACTTTCTGCATTTGTTTTATTTTCACTCAGTTCTGAACAGTTTAGGCGTGGTGCAAAAGAGGAATTTGTTGACTGAAAAGTGAGAAAACAGAATTCTCATCTGCAAAGTTTCGAGCAAAGCTGGTAATGTTTGCCAGGAGAGATCAAAAAGTTCCTTTGAGAGGCCAAAAAACCCAGCTGCCCAGAGAAGGTCCTAGAAAAACATGCTTCTTCCCCAGGATGTCCCTGTCTGCTGTCCTAGATGACGTTCATATCTTCTTAATTGCACCTGCCTATGTTCTGTCATGTAGCTGCCAAGCAGGATATTGTGTTCTAATTAATTTCTCACTTTGCACTTCATGGATATATAATTTCTTCCCTTTGGCTCTAGCAGTTATCCTCTGTGGTTCTGCTGACCATAATTGTGCTCCTTTCATCATGAAGAATAAAGAAATAAACTCAAGGATGGGGACGAGGAGTCATGCATTGCACAGTGAGAAGGCACAGTTGTGCCATCATCTACACATCATTTCCACAGCTTTCTCCAGTCACAGCTTCCTTGAAATTCAGATTCACTCTTTCTTTGTATGAGGTTCTGCTTCTGATTCTGTTTGGCCAGGATACTGATGAAACACAGAGTCTGTGTCAATAATTGGGTTCACTGAAATTCATTAACTTTTCAATTGAACTTCAGAGTAATTTCCACCCATTTTTCCTGACTTTTATGTTAAGTCAGCAAGTCCTTTTTTGTCATGCAGAACTCATTAATTTCAGTGAAAATTTGTTTTGAAGTTTTGTATTCATTCACACCCATAATAGGAAACAGAAAGTACAAAGTTGATACCAATTAAAACCACAAGTTTCTTTCTGCATAAGTGTGTATGGTGATGTCCTTCAGCAGGCTGTGTCTTGGCAGCAAGGAGAAATGTCTGCTCTTGCTGCAGCAATTCAGCTGTTTTTGAAAGGGTCACATCAATATCCTCTTTGTGTAAATTTGATTATTCATATCCAAGTTTCTGGTTTATGTTCATTTGAACCTAAATATATGACCTGAGTTTTCCAAAATTCATGTGTACAAGTGTAATCCTCAAATTACAAAAAAGACAGTGAAGTGACTGCTGCCACGAGCCTGGAGAGCTGGACAGAGTGTGAGCTGTGGTGTCTGCTTGCTAAGTTTGAAATATGCTGAGGAAATCATGACCTGAGATGTTTAGAACTGCTTGAAGGGTTTGGAAGCCACATTCTATGGGCTTAGAAGCACACTGTGATCCCCCTGCTCAGCTTAGCTGGGAGAAGCTGGCTAATAAAGAGGGACGGGAACGAAGAAACTAGTCTGGAAAATAAAAACTTTAATAATGAAAATAACATATGTGGTACAGGTACAGAGGCTAGATTCCAAAGACCCCTGGGCAGGGCAAACACAGCCAGGTATAGGGACACAAGGTCCAATCAGAAAGTGAACTCAGAACATGACCTTGTAAGAAAATGGTCTTGACTAATGGTGAAGGAAAACTGGAAACTTGATCAAATATAGGAAGGTTCTATTAGCATACTGGGCTCCCAAGAACCCACAGTTCCTACTGTGACCAGACTAGTACACTGTCTGTGGCCAAAGCCCTCTGTAAAAGCATCTGCAGTAAAGATCTCAGCAGGATGAGACTCCACAATTCCCCATCTTTAGAAAAATATTTTGTAAAGATTTCTGAAAAACTCTTAACAGACAACTTACAAAACAAGGAAACAACATAAATACAACAACTACAAAAATTAGTAAACCCATTTTGAGCAAAGATAAAGCTCAAGCTGATACATTCCATTTTTTTTAACAGTCCTTTCAGCCAGTCTTCATCACTTTCCACTTGTTTTCTGACTCCCTCTTTTAGAATATGGATGCTCTTGTGTATGGACTTGCTGTGATCTGAGAGTTCATGCAGCACATGCCCTCAAAATCTTCACAACCATGTCCTTGTGCTAGCAGCAGGAAGTCAGCTGCAGCTCTGTTTTGCAGGGTAGCATGTCTGATACTGTCCACATCTGTCAGTAGCTCACTCAGTGCCCAAGACGTGGCATTGGTTTGCTTACTTAGCCAGTATCCTAGATTGCCTAACATTTTCAAAGCTTTTGCTGTAGCAACCCCAGGTGCCAATATTGAGGCTGCCATTCTTTTTCCTTTACTCCAAAAGTTAATTTTATCTTTGCAATCTGATTCAAATTGATGGATAAATCTCTTGCATCTGGCCTTTTTTTTCACAAATTGGGGCAATCTCAGGTGCTAGTATGTTAGGTTGCACGTGGTGGGGGGGATCAGGGGCAAGAAGACAAAGACACAACTCATCCCCAGATGTTCGTGTGGCAACAGAGAGATTTATTTTCCACGCCCCCTCTTATAAAGGGCATTTTGAAAGACCCGGTCTGGATATTCTCGTTGATCTGAACTCCACATCCCCTCAGGAACTGGCCAGTGAAATGCTTGCAGCTTCATATGAGATCTGAGTGGGAGAAGCCCCTGTCAGCCAATCCCAGGGCTTGGTATGTGATATCCAGTAACATATGTTAATTTTGGTTCTAACAAATGCAAACATCCATAATGAATATTGCACCATGAGTTCTAATGCATATTTTACAAACTGTACATTATCATAACTTTTATATGGCAATCTTTCAGTGTCTTTTATTAGTTTCTCTACCATGAAAACCTCAATTTATCAGGAGGTAACGTGGTTGTAATGCTTTGTAAGGAAGGAAAGTTAGTGTCTGTTTGCTTTTTTGCCTTCCATTTGCAAGCAGTTGCTGAGGTCTCGCTTGTCTGGATGGCAGTGTGTCTTCAGCTCAGCTGCTGTAAGACATGCAACCCGTGCGTCCGACTCCATCTCTTTGGGCAGACTGGACCGTCTCCGGCCCTGCGGTACCACACCCCCGCCTGTCTCCCTGCGCTGCCTTTTCCCCAGTGTGACCTCCGCAAAGGCTTCTCCCACACTTTGTTTCTGAGCTCCGCAGCCTCCTTGGGAGGCAGGCCGGGTGCCGGGGCCGCTCCCTCCGGACGTGAGGCCGCGTTCCAGGGACGCTGCATCGGGGGCGGGGCTTCTCCCGTGACGTCACTGGATGGAGCACTGCCGGGCCGGCCGAGGACGGTGCGGGGCGGATCTCATCGACCCGTGGGACGGAGGCGCGGGGTTTCTCTGGCTCCTGGCAGGGGTGGGAGCGGTTGCGTGGCATGGCCGCCCTTTGAGGGGCCAGAAACACCTGCAGTGTCGTCTGTTCTCCCCGAGCAGGGCGGCGTGGTGTGCCCGCCTGGCTAAGCGATATGGTAGCCCTGCATAGTGATTACTGCAGCCTGGGGAGGGCGCATCTCGGAGAAGCCGGGGCTGTGGTGGCCGCCGTCTCTCCACGTGGTTGGGTGTTGCAATCTATCCCACCGGCTCCCTGGATAATGCCGGCATCTTAGCGAGGAGCATGGCATCAATCTATCCTGCCGGCTCTCTGGATAATGCCAGCATCTCCCACGGGAAACAATTCCTCTTTTTACATTTTAGAAAATCAGAAGCTTTATCATGGTGCTTTCTGGTCCTGATATCCAAGCCCCCATGGTCTTGGTTGTCATTTTAGTCCACATAACAAGTTTTTAAACCCTCACAGTATTTTCTGCTGTCTGCCAAGGGGGTTTTCACCACTGTCTAGCCAGTGAGTCCCGGTTTTTCCCGAAAGTCCAGTTTTTACACCGTTCCAGCTTTTATGCTGTTCCCAGCTCTTCAGGCTGTGTCCGGTTCCACGCACCAATCCACACTCTGATACCCTGTACCCTGGGACTTATCCCAGTTCCCAGCTCAGGCTGTTTATTAATTCAGTTCTAGACCAAAAATGAGCTGTTACGCCATCTGTCTCCTTTGCTCTGTGCCAGGCAATGGGTGAGCCCCAATCACTTTGCAGGTCACCACATGTTAAACTGCACGTGACGGGGGTGAGGGGCAAGAAGACAAAGACACAACTCATCCCCAGATGTTCGTGTGGCAACAGAGAGATTTATTTTCCACGCCCCCTCTTATAAAGGGCATTTTGAAAGACCCGGTCTGGATATTCTCATTGGTCTGAACTCCACATCCCCTCAGGATCTGGCAGAGATCTGACTGGGAGAAGCCCCTGTCAGCCAATCCCGGGGCTTGGTCATATGGAATATCCAGTTACACTAGTACAGTAAGCCTCCCGAAGCTACATGGCCTGCCCTGGATGCAAGATGGAATGGCAGGCCATGCTCTGTCTCCACAAATGAGACATGTCCCAAGTGGTAACTGTAACGGGGAATCACTGGACCATGAAATGACAGGTGGAGTTACCCCAGGTACTTTCATTTGTATAAACTGGATGATGTGGGGAAACAGCCCACTATGTATTTGGTTGCTTTCTTATAGCATTGGCATTAATGATAGTATATAATGAATCGGGAGTAGTTTTGATATAATGAAATCTAACACAAAAATCCATTTTTGCAGAGCCTAGAATTTCCAATTCTTGAAGTTCTAATGGTGCGTGCGGTAAGTTCCTGGCCCAGTAATCCCAGTTATCAACGGGATTGTGAATCCATTCCTTGTGGGGATGCAAAATATGGATGGCATCCTTGTTTAAGGGCCACACATCTGTTGGTAACACAACTAAGCAGGTGGAAAAGGGGTTATCAGGGGTGGTTACTGACAGACACAGGGTTTCCTGCTTGGTGATGTTAGCTAATGTAACCCAGACATTTTTCTTTGGCTGTGGGACTTCCCAGGTCTTAGCGAGGAGCATGGCATCCATCAATATGGGTATAGAGAGCAGGAGTCTCCTAGGAGCCATTTCCAGTGGAACAACCTGTGGATTAAACTCAAAAATTAATAATGTTTAAGGGGTTAAGAAAACAATGACATTAATTAGCAATAGATAGGAGGTAAGAGATGGCTATTTGCTATTTGCAAGCCTCAAGGTGTCATTTCTGCAGGATCTTCTTGGGGTTCCTCCTGTAGAGCTTCTTGGTGATCTTGCAGAGGCTGCAGATACGGCGTGATGTTCTTTGCTAGAACCCACCGAGGTCCTTTACCTAGAGAGATACAAGCGTACCCTTTTCCCCAGGAGGAATCAGAGGGTCCTATAAAAGGGTCCTATAATTTGGCCTGTTTCAAGATCTTTAACACTGCAGGTCTCTCCTTTAATTGTGCCCATGTTTTGTTAGAGAAATGCCTGATAATTGGGGGATTTGGTTCCATAAGGGAACTATTTAAAAAATGGAATACATATGTGGCCTTAGCAAGCCTTCCTATTTCTCCTTTCTCCTTTCTGTTGTTCCAGCAGGTGTTTAAGAGACCCATGTGCTCTCTCAACAATTGACTGGCCCATGGGAAAGTGTGGAATGCCTGTGATATGTTTGATCCCCACAGATTAAAAAATTGCTGTGTTCTCTGGGAGACATAGGCAGGCCCATTATATGTTTTTAATTTTTTTGGGATGCCTAGAGTTGAAAATGCTTGTAGAAAATGTTTAATAACATCTTTTACTGCTTCAGCTATGTGAGCAGAGGCAGAGATTGCTCCTGAGAAGGTGTCTACTGAAACACATGTGTATTTAAAGCGACCAAAAGACGCATAATGGGTTACATAGCTTTGCCAAATTTGTCCACTGTGGAGCCCTCTAGGATTTACTCCTGCCCCAACAGACAGCAGAGAATATTTCTGCCAGTCAGGGCAGGTAATGACAATGGCTCTAGCTTGATCTCCTGTGGTATTAAACATGCATATTAGGGCAGGTGCATTTTGGTGGAAGAATGCATGGCTGAGCCGTGATTGCTTAAAGATGTTTGGAAGTGTAGTGTGTATGGTCATAGCTAAGGTATTGGCTTGTCTATTGCCTTCGGCTAGAAATCCTGGTAAGGATGTATGAGAACAGATAGGCATGACAAAATACAGATACTGTCTCTTGAGAAAGAACAAAAATTAAAGTTTTAAGCAAAGAGTATAACTGATCATTAGAAACTGTCTTTAGGAACGAATTTTCAGTTCTCTCAATGATGCTTGCAACATAAGCAGAATCAGTTACAAGATGAAAAGGACGTGTGAACTTAGAAAAACCTCTAACAACCACAGCTAATTCAGCTATTTGCGGTGAACATTCTCCTGTTTCAATGTCAGATACCCAATCATGTTATAAGGTTTTGCCATGTTATAACAGATTTATGGGACCGTCTTGATCCATTGGTGAAGTTGGTTAGTGCATCAAGGGGCACAACACTTTTTAAAGGTGTAACAGTCAGGCTAAGGGAGGAATGCAACAGCCTGTATTTAGGGAAATTAATTGAAATTTGCCCCATAAAATTTTTGAGTGCAATTTGCAAGCATTCTGACTGTTGCAATAGACAATCTATATATAGAGTGGTTGTAGGTAGGAATATAGTGGAGAAATCTTTTCCTGCAAGAGAAAGTAAATGTGACCTGGCTCTTATAATAAGCTGAGCCATCATCTCTTAGTTGGTATAGTTTTACCAGGCTGGTGGGGAAGGAAAACCCACTC
The DNA here is from genome assembly GCF_017590135.1 of Pyrgilauda ruficollis. Lineage (NCBI taxonomy): Eukaryota > Metazoa > Chordata > Aves > Passeriformes > Passeridae > Pyrgilauda > Pyrgilauda ruficollis. The sequence continues at coordinate 820 of NW_024526200.1, read as the reverse complement.
TAAAATCAACAAAGATCATATGCTTCAGGGTCCCATTGAAAAATTAAGGCATGGGATTGGGGTCATTTTCCCAAAATAGCTATCAGGAATGGTAAGTTTGGATTTATTCTGTGTTTGAATGGCATGGGATACCTTATTTAAGGCATCCCTTGCCTCGTCAGTTAACTGCCTAGGTGAATTTAACCCAGAATCCCCCCTTAACAAAGCAAAAATGGAACCAAATCCTCGTTAGTAATTCCCAGCAGAGATCTGACCCAGTTAATTGTTCCTAATAGGTTTTCTAATCAGGGAGTTGTATGAAATGCTACTCACTTTCAAAAATTTAAAAGGTTTATTAAAACCTTATCAAAAAAATACAACAGAAGACTGAATAGAAAAAATATTCAAGTGCTGGGATCAAAACACTTTTTCAACCATGTGCTCATCCTCACAATGGATGTTCCGCCTTTTAACTCTTTAGTCCCTCTCAAAGTTCTGTCCATCGACTCCTTCTTTGCTGTCCAGTGGTGGAGATCACTTTCTTACATCTTGCTTGGAGGTCAGGTGTTGCCATAGTAACTAGCTGACCCTCCCAAATGCCCCGACTACCCAGGCCACCCCGTGATAACAATGCAAGGGGGTGAAACATAACTATAAATCTATAAAACTTCTCTTAATATATACATATTTGCCCTTTGTGAGTCAACCATTACATTCTTCATCTATCACAACCCCCCCTTTTCCTTTTCTATAAGTCATTTGTCTCGAACAATTAACTCAAAAAGTTTTTTTCTACTGAATGAGTCATACTAGTATCTGTTGATGTGGGCAAGGACAGTGG
>NW_024526199.1:0-1188 GCF_017590135.1 Pyrgilauda ruficollis | reverse complement strand
TTAGAAATTTTTCAATCTCATTTACAAGTGTGAGCAGTATTTGGGTATTCATGTTCCCTCAGCAACCTGATTCCTCACACATGGACTAGCCCTCAAGGATAGACATGGTTCTAGAAGCAGGCTAACTCTAAAAACATAAGGGGGTTTTTTACCCCCAAAAGAAGGAGAACAGATACCCACTTGCATTGACTGTCATGACAGCAGACTTAGCAGAACCACCAATGAAGTCATTCATACAAGAAAATAAAGACGAAATACTCTCACTTCAGAAAATGAGATCAGAGTCATCTGGCAGCTACATGCAAATACTCTCCCTATACTAGCAAAAAGAACAGCAGCTATGCCCAAAGAACAGTTAAGATTCAAGTAATTTTGTTTTTCCATTATTTCATTCGTATTTACATTACAGGTTCATATTTGGTATTATTCAGAAGACAGAAAAAGCAGCAGCCACACACTGAGCAACCGCAGTGTGAGTGTTCCTGAATGGAGCAGCACCCACTGGAGCCACTGCTCCCAGGGTGTGCTCAGAGCTTCACTCATGCCTCTTGGGACAGGGAGCACTCTGGGATGCTATTTCATCACTCCACCTTATATACCCACACGCAGAGATCTCAAAATCTTGCTTTCCCTTCCAAAAAAAGGGAGTAAGAAAAATATACCTGGGAGAACATATTTTATGGAAAGAAGAATTTCAATGGTAAAGGAAAGGAACAACAACAAATGCCTAATAACCTAAGGAAAACAGGATCCTGAAGGAAACACCCTCTCTCCCCACATATACAAAAACCTTCTAGATACACTATTGTGATTAGTCTGAAATAGAGACAGAAGTACAAAGACAGAATTACCCAAGGACAGGTCAATGACCCTAAGAAATAATTATGCAAGGAATTTTTTCATATAAACATGAAAAACACAGTGAGATAAAAAAAACCAAAAAACATTAACTCATCTGCTGCAGGGAAAAAAATAAAACCCCTGGGGAAAAAAATATGCTGCAGACCAAAAACAGAAAGGACATGTCAGCACTGTTACAAACCTGCCTGCATCCCTGCATTAGCATCCTTCTTAAGCACAGCATTGGAGTGGGTGAACATGAGAAAACATACACCATACATCTGTGTATACGTTTGTGAAGTATGACCAGGGTATCAAAAAAATTAAGCATTCTTAATTAATTTTTTT
>NW_024526198.1:0-1188 GCF_017590135.1 Pyrgilauda ruficollis | reverse complement strand
TCCTCCCTTCCTTCCTTCCTCCCTCCCCCCCCATTGCCTTGACTCTAGGAATCTTAAGTAAGCAAATGAGCAGACCTCTGCTTTAGCACACACAGTCTTTTACCCATGTTAAATGAGAGTTTCCTGCATCCAGTGTCATCACAATTCTGAAATTCCACATGGAGCACTTTTCACTGAGCTGCATTCAATTATTTATTCAGGCTCTGGTTCCATCCCCACTGAATGCAAGAGCACAGACTTCAACACAAGCTGGAAAGAGAAAAAATGTGAATTAAAAGTCATTTAATCTCATTTAATCACATTTCCTCTCCTCCTTGACCAAAAGATTTAGAGAATAAACAAACTCTCTGAAAAGGAAAACTATTAAGTAAGTTTCAAAGTCAAGTTCATGCCAACTAATATTATCTATTTCAGGACTTCCTGCCCTGCTTATCTCCTTTTAATTAACCTATTTCTGACCTGGAGCATGTGTTTGCCTGGCAGACACAGTCCCATTTCTGCAGTTGCTCTTGGCTCAATAAAAGAGTCTGTAGTGGTGTTTGTGATCAACATTGCTGCGATGTATTTCCTGTAGCAGAGCTAAGGGCAGCCCGAGAGGGAGGCTGGGGAGCAGATGTGGAGCTGGAGCTTTGCAGAGGGAAGGCAGAGCTTTCTACTCAAAATGCTGCACATTGGAGCCATTGTCAAAACAATGTGGTCAATCTGCTCTGTCTCCCTTTTCCTACAGCTCAGATGTCTGGGCACAATCCTGGAGCCAAGGGGAGCACAATCAGCAGAATTTCTATTCATTCTTATCTTCTAAAGCACAGATTTCACATCCTCCTGTGCACAGTGACAGGCAGGCCACGGAGGGTGATAATAAACTTGCTTCCCAAGTGGAGTCCGTCCCTTTATTTAAAATCTGAAAATAAACCTGATAAAATTCTCAGACTCCAGATAACACCTAGAGGTCTCAAATGTGTGTTATGCAGAGGGCAACAGCCCTGAAAATATGTAGTTTTAAGTGCCAGAGATTCTATCTCGTGATTTTAGTAGCAATTTGATGCAGCCCTGGACAGCACAAAGAAAGACGTTAATCCACTTACCCAACAAATCCTATCCTCCAAAAACAGTACAGAGGATCAGACTGAGGGGAAACTGAGCTTGAACAGCTCCTCTTCAAGGAGAAGGAGGGAGGGAGGGAGGGAG
>NW_024526197.1:0-1178 GCF_017590135.1 Pyrgilauda ruficollis | reverse complement strand
CCAGCCTGGCCTTGGACACCTCCAGGATGGTGAATTGACAACTTGGAAACCTTTTCCCAGCTGGAAAGTGGTCTGTACCCGGAAGATCTTGCCCAGAAATTTGGGAAGGTGGATGATGTCTTGCTGGCTTGCTGGGTTTTCACCCTCATTTTTATTATTTAAGGCTTTGCCAAGGAGGAAACTTCCCTGTTGGAAGTGGAAACTGCCACAAAGGCACTGCTGAGCCACATTCTCCTTGAGGGACTGGTGTCACCTCCAAAAGACAGATCCTACATCAGCATCAGAAGCTTCTAGCTGAAAATCTGTTTGGGTTTTTTATTGATTTGTTTTGTATTTTTGTGGGTTTTTTTTTTCTTGTTTTGTTTTTGGTTTGAGTTTTTTGGTGATTTTTGTTCTTTGGTGGTGTTTTTTGTCTTTTTGGATTTTTTTTGGATTAATTTGTTTTGCTTTTTAGGTTTGGAGGATTTTGTTAGTTACAGTGTATGAAACAAACAAGACTGTGACTTTGTCCATTTGTTGGTCTGGGCTTTTCTCTTTTATCTTGGAATACCTGGCATTATTTTAGGACCTCTGTCTTAGTGCTACAAACTAGACAAACTGCAAATATTGCATTTCTGCTCTCTGTAATTTTCTAAGAATTCCTAGTGGATGCAGGACTTCCATCAGGTTTTTCATCCTCATGGCAGGGAAATTGGAATCAGAAGACATTTCCAACCCAACCCCTTCTGTAATTCTGTGATTCTATGATGTTTTCTCTCCATGGGGAGGACACTGGCACAGGGATGAAGAGCAGAGTGTGTTTCTCTTCAGAGGGTGACGGATGTGGTAAGAAATACTGCATGAAGGTGTTGCTCCCCTTATTCTGCAGAGAAAATAATTTCTTTTTGTGATTGGAGAGAAGCAGCTGCTCTGTCTCAGCAAAGCAGAACATCTCTGGTGCTTCAGGAATTGTTCCACAAATATCCCTGGGTCCCTTGTGAACAGGACTCATGCAAACCTCGTGACCTGTGAGCTTGAAGTTGACCTGAATTTAACAGGCAAAAAGAGTCAGGAGAGGCTCTCCCAGCCTGGGACAAATATCCAACATAGAATCATGGTGGTGTTTAGGCTGGAAAAATCTTTTAGAGTCATGGAATAAAACTGTAGAATCGTTTAGGTTGGAAAAGCCCTTTGAGATC
>NW_024526196.1:0-1189 GCF_017590135.1 Pyrgilauda ruficollis | reverse complement strand
ATATATATATATATATATATAGGGCCATTTACAGCAGATGCCTCAGAAAAACCTTTAATTTAAGGTGAGTCGTCAGAATTTGCTGAAAATCAATTTTACCACAGTGCAAACAAAGACTAAAAACTGAGCAGTTACTTCAGATTTTTCTTTTTTAACAGTTTAGGTAAGTATCAAATAATCTTAAAATATTTGGAGTTTGGATTTTGGGTTTTTGGGTTTTTTTTAATGGAGTCGGGCACAAGTGTAGGGATGTATAAGTTGTCAGCTGTCAGCACAGTGATTCAACAGAAATAATAGTTTTTCTTTTTAATTGGGAGACTGAGCTTTCTCTATTTTTCTGATGCTATTTCACTCATGTATTGACTGGTGTGACAGTATTTGGAATAAACAGTATAAAGTAAATGAGCCCCATAACCTTGTCAAAATGAATGAAAATTGTAACAACCTCTTTAGAGGCAGAGGATGGATCCTGAGGTCTGAGTTCAGACTATTTATTTGCTGTACACTGCTAAAGTAGGGAGAAAGAGGAAATGCCAAGGACAATTTGGGTCTGATGTGATGCTGGGAACTCGCTGACTCTCCAACTTGACACTGTCTGCAGATAGTCCTGAATCAGTTAGACTCTTGATTAGCCTCCTCAAATGATGTGTCAAAAGTTAGGTAGAAAACCTGGAATATGTGAAAATTCTAATTTTTTAGAGACAAAAAAAGTACTAAATTCAGCAGAGTAAATTTTTCCTATACTTGAAGATGTTACATATATATGTAAGACCAGCATATGTGTACATATATATATATGTCTTTACCTGTCTTTGTCATGTTTGAATGCATATTACCTCTCAATGTGAGATTTTTGAGCAATTTAAATGCTCACAAGGTAAAGGAGGAGTTGAGGGAGAGAGGTTCTTGATTCTCATTAATATAAACTTGAACATTTATTTGATTTCCTGGATATTGAAAAAAGATTGTCAAATATTTGTAAAAGTTAATAAGATGTGGATAGGCCAAATATGGCATAATGCTCTATTCTGCCATGCTGGCACTGCACTAATTAGATTTAGAAGAATTGCTGCAAAATTAAAATTATTTGTGAAGAATACATCCTAAATATCACCAGATTTGTCACAGATTTCAGTTCATGTCCATTTACACAGATTCAGAAATCTTTTGTCCTCATTACTGTAAAATC
>NW_024526195.1:0-1189 GCF_017590135.1 Pyrgilauda ruficollis | reverse complement strand
AGTTGGGGCTGTTCAACCTGGAGAAGAAAAAAGGTTATGTGGAGATCTTGGAACAACCTCCCAGTATCTGTGCACTGGACAGCATTTTTCTTTTAAATAGCTGAGCTTAACTAGAAGGAAAAACAGAACTTGGGCATTTTATGTGTGGTGTTTTTTTGTTTTAATTCATTATCTGAACATTACCTAGCTAAGTATTTTCTAAAAGGCATTTGATTGTATCAAACCTGAGTGTCTCTTCATTAATAACTTAATGCACCTGCCCTTTCCAGAGAATTTAGTGAAGGTGCCTGCTATTAAATGTTGTTTGCATTAATGGGTTTTTTCTTCCAAATGCAGGGCTAATGGACAGATTCCCAGCTCTGCAGGCTGGAAGTTATTTGAATAATTTGTCCATCTCACATTCCTGATTTCTCAGGCTAACATTTCTGAGGCTGCAGGTGTCTGCTTTCCCTGAGGTTTGTTGTTTACTGCTCAGGGTGTAATCCTGACATCCTGCTGATTGTTTCTTTTCCATGTAGCAACTGCTTTAGAGAGAGAGAGGAAAAATGTATGGATTTGGATCTTGTGATTAACAGAGGCTGAGGAATTGGAGTCAAATACTTCGAGAGTTGTAAAAATTTTTCTGTGCCAAGCTGTTGTAGACATGGAGGTTAAAATTGCTGATGGTTCCTCAAGAACTGGCATCACGTGAAGCTTTGCTCCCATCCTGCTCATGGGTGGCCTTTGGAGTTCCAAGGCAGAGCACATTTTATGCATCTGAAACATCTGATGGGAAGTGAGAAGTCCTTCAGTCCCTTTTGCTCCTCTGTCCTTATCAGTTGTCCCTGAAACTACCCAAAACCTTTTGGATCCTGGGAAATATCGTGTCTTTCTGGTTTTTTATTTGTCTGATTTTGAAGCACAAGTGGGCTTCAAATTAATAAAAGTAAAATATTGAATAAATATTCAATAAATATTTCTAAAAATAAATACAAAGGGTTAATCAAACGGTTTGGCACACTCATGCAAAGGGTTAAGGAAATGGCTTTGTACACTCTTTATAAACATATTTTTGATAGAAATCAGGGTTTGTGCCATTTTGAAAAGGTGGTGGGATAAGCCCTGCTCAGGTTTGCCAAAGGATGTTGGATGGAATCTTGGGCTCTGGAGAAGACTGAATGAAGAAATGCTGAAATCTGCTTTTTCACAA
>NW_024526194.1:0-1189 GCF_017590135.1 Pyrgilauda ruficollis | reverse complement strand
CTCACCCTGCCATAGGTAGGTGGCAGTACTGCCGCGTTGTGGACAGAGTAAGGTACTGCAGATCCACACAAATCATGTGGCGGCAGTGCTGCCACCTTCCTAGATAGAGAGTGGTACTGCATCTCACCTTGGCTAATGTAGTAGGCAGTGCTGCTACCTTGTGGACAGAGAGTGGTACTGCATCTCACCCCGGCTGAGGTGTGTGGCAGTGCTGCCGCCTTGTGGACAGAGAGAGTTACTGCAGAGCCACACAATTGAGATGGGTGGCAGTGCTGCCACCTTTTGAACAGAGATAGGTACTGCATCGCCCCCTAACTGATGTGGATGGCAGTGCTGCCACCATGTGGACAGAGATAGGTACTGCAGATCCACACAATTGAGATAGGTGGCAGTGCTGCCAACCTTTGGACACAGAGATGCACTGCACATCCCTCTCACTGATGTGGATGGCAGTGCTGTTATATTGTGGACAGTGAGAGGTACTTCATCTTGCCCTGGCATAGGTAGGTGGCAGTGCTGCCACCTTGTGGACTGAGAGAGGTACTGCAGCGCTCCTGAAATGGTGTGGATGTGAGTGCTGCTGCCTTGTGGACAGAGAGATGTGCTCCATCTCACCCTGGCTGATGTAGGTGGAAGTGCTGCCACCTTGTGGACAGAGGGAGTGACTGCAGCACCCCCTAACTGATCTGGATGGGTGTGCTGCCGCCCTGTGGATAGAGAGAGGCACAGCAGCTCTGTCTAACACAGGTGGATGGGTGTGCTGCCGCCTTGTGGACAGCGAGAGGAAGTGCAGATACATACAAGTGAGGTGGATGGCGTTGCTGCCACCTTGTTGACAGAGAGAGGTACTGTGTCCTATCCAGGCTGAGTTGGGTAGCAGTGCTGCCACCTTGTGGACAGAGAGAGGTACTGCATCTCACCCTGGCTGACGTAGGTGGCAGTACTGCCACCTTGTGGACAGAGAGTTATTACAGAGCCGCACAATTGAGATAGGTGGCAGTGCTGCCACTTGTTGGACAGAGAGGCTCTGCACTTCCCTCTGACTGATGTGGATGGCGGTGCTGTTACATTGTGGACAGAGAGAGGTACTGCATCTCGCCCTGGCTTTGGTAGGTGGCAGTGCTGCCACCTTGTGGACAGAGGGAGGTACTGCAGCGCCCCAAAACTGATGCGGATGGCAGGGCTGCCA
>NW_024526193.1:0-1196 GCF_017590135.1 Pyrgilauda ruficollis | reverse complement strand
TGGCCTCTTACCCAGCCAATGCCCACCAGTCACACACTTCCCACACGATCCTTCACCTTCCTTAAAGCAAAATGTGCTGCAGATGCTTTGAGAAGCAAAGAGCTGAACTTTCAGGTAACTTTAGCAGCTTAAACACTTTATTAAAACCTTATCAAAAAACCAGAACCACCATACTGCAGAGGAAGGAGATTACTGTTCTGAGGTGCATCAATCATGTGCAGCCTCTTTAGGAATGCTCAATGCACTTGTTTTGCTGGAGAATAATTTTTGGCATGCCAGTGCTCGATTCCATATCGTGTTCTTCAGCAAGACAATGAATAATCCTTACCTAAAGAGCAATTACAGATCCATAATTTCAACTCTTTCATTTCCCTTAATGAGGGAAAGCACCAAGGGCAGAAAATATAGGCAGCCCCCAGCTGCCGTTAACAGTGAATGAGATTTGCAGAAGTAAATTATTTGAAACTTAACTCTCTGTATATATCTGCTACATAATTAGTTCATGTGTCTTTATAGATGCCAATATTCTCCTATTTCTCCACAGGTGAAATGTCTTTGCCTCTTTAGGGATCATAAACAAAGTTCACAGACACCCATCAAGCATTGCTTGTTTCTGCTCTCCTCAGAAGAAAAGCTGATCCTGCCAAAGACTGCAGGACCCATTTCATGCTGTGTCCAGCTCAGACCCTGGGCATAAATTCTGATTTTTTTCCAGAGGAAATGCTGTGAATGTACATCAGAAAAACATAGGATATACCCCAGATCCTCAGTTCAGCCAAGGAACTTTGCTTGGCAGCCAAAGTTCCTTTGTAATCCACACAATCATTTTTTACCTTCCCAGCAAGTTTAATTTTGCTTAGAAAGAATTTGTATATGCTAATTTTATACATAATAGTTTTCAGAATATAACATGACATATGGGAACAGCAGCTTAACAAATTTCATAAATGTAAATGCTTATCTCAAACAATGTCACAGAGCTTTGAATCTTGTGACTTTGTTTTCTCCCTTGTTAACTGGCAATGCTTGTGAAAGCATGAAAACTAACCTGCCAAGTGTAAATTTTTTCCTTTTCCTTATTAAGTATTACTAATGACCCCATATGGCAATAGAACATGAGGTAATACATTCTTTAAAGTGATTTCTTGGACAGACTAAAGGAAATCTAGTTATTGGCAGAAAAATGTAAATTTTTT
>NW_024526192.1:0-1198 GCF_017590135.1 Pyrgilauda ruficollis | reverse complement strand
TTTTCATAAAATATGTCTGTGACAGTTGTTGTTTACCACAGTTCTGTTGACTCTAGAATTTTAATGCCCACTTATATTCATTTCCACCACTGATAACCTATACATTGTTAACCTTAAACAACAAGAAAGCAGTATCTCCACACAAGTCTGAGACCTGGCTTCTGTAGCAAAACTGAAGTATCTGTGGGCAAATGAATTCACAACCTCCATCCATTTCCCTCCCCTCTCCATTAAAAACAAATGAGAAAAAACCAACTTAAACCAACCAAAATACACACACGAAATCCCCAAACCAACAAAAAAACCCCAAATAAAAACCCCAAAAAAACCAACCAAACAACCACTCAAAAAAAAAAACCCAAAAATACCAAAACCCAAGAGCAACCAAGCAAACAAGAAAACCCTCAAACACAAAAAATCCCAGCCCAATACTGTTCCTCCACTGCCAGCAAATGCAACTATCGTGACAACCTCATGTTGTCCCTATCTGGGTTGTTGTCTCCCAGCTGAACCTTGCTGTATCCCTTACTGGAAGGTTACAGTCACAAGTAAATTGCAGTCTTTCCCCAGAAGTATGAAAAAAGTTTACACACCTAAAACTTGTCAGATTTTTTATTCATACCACATATGCATCCAATTTGCCACCCACAAAAATCTCTGCCTCACTGATACCATAAAGGGACAAAATGAAGTTTGGGGTGGCATCTACAAGCCTTCCATTTCGTAGCCTGACTGGTGACCTAAATAAAACTTTTCAGTATTAGGTTTTCACAAGATGTAATTTATACTATGGCTGTCAGGAGTTAAGATAGTAGTTGCCATGGAGCTTTAATCTTTTTTTAGGCTTTAGTCAAAAGAAGCTGGAAATCAGTATGCTGGGTGGAACCCTGCTCAATAGAATTTTATTCAAATTGGGGCAGGATTTAATCCTAATTTTTCTGCTGAACATTAGTATCAAAGGTTCTAGAATTCATTCTATTTTCTTCTCTTTTGAGATTCTTAAACCACACTACATTCAACCCAAAAAGTACCTGAGTTGCTTCCCCTCTATTCCTTCAACTATCAACTGTAACTTTCTTCTAATCTTCATGTGCACAGCTAATCACTGTAGTGAAATTCATTCACCAGTTCTTTCATTTTTAGTGGAGGCATTCTGTAAGTATATGAAAGCAAAGCTTTAGGGAGGATTTTTTTTTTT
>NW_024526191.1:0-1191 GCF_017590135.1 Pyrgilauda ruficollis | reverse complement strand
GCAGGACCTGCATTGCCCTTGTTGAACTTCAGGTGGTTCTTCCCTGCCCATCTCTCCAACCTGGTGAGTTTTTCTGAAGGGCTGCACAGGCCCTGGAGTTTGAGCTAGGCTTAAGGAAACCTGTACAATAAGATTCAGGAAGGTGGAAATGAAGGTATAGCGGGGCATGCACTGTGTTGGAGTGAAGCTCCATCGATTCTGTGTTGGATGTGGAATGCCAAGATTTCTGACAGATAGAGAAACGAGGCTTAAAATACATTTTAAAATCTTAAAGTGGTGTTTAATCAGCTCTGGAAAGAACTGTGTGGTGTGGTTTCCTCTGACAGAGGGGCACTGAAACAAGAAATCCATCAGGTCCCTCGTTTTCTCTTTATTGTTGTTTTTCCATGGCAAGTGGAATGGGTCCATGCTCAGTCAGCCTGGTCATTGAGCAAGTGAGAACCTGTATTTGAGTCAGGATTGTTTCTGGCCTCTATTTACAGACAGAACCAATGAAGTGTATAGATTAAACAGGGCAATAAAGATAAAAAACCAGATGAAAGCTGTCAGTAACGTCTTAAATACATTTAAAACAGCCTCACGTGGATTCCTGAACTCAAACAAGTTTAAAATCTCATTTATAGGCAGCCATGGGCAGAGGGACATGTGGGTGAAGTACCTGCAGGGGAGGTCACAGGGGTGGTTTTCATGTGCTGTTCCTCAGTGTTATAACTTACTGAGATTTGGATGTCCTGGATTCTTTCATCTCCTCTCAGTGACCGTGCCAAGGTGTCAGTGCAGGGTTTGTGATGAGGTTCTGCCTTGCCTGAGCAGTGCTGTTAGTGAAGGGTTGTCTCAGGCCCTTGAGAATGGTGTGAGTTAGCAGAACTGTGAGTAGTTGTACCATCATGGAAAGCTCTTTGCAGGTGGACATCTCTGCATGGGATTTTTTGGTCTTTGATTACCCCTTAACTTTTTTGATAGTGAATGTAAATTATAGACTTGTTGGAAAAGACCTTTAAAATCATGTAGTCCAACTGTAGGCTCAAGTTAGCTGAGATGTGTAGGTTATTTTATTGCCTTTTTGGATAACAGGCTGGCTTTTTTCCCCTCTGTTTTTAATCTGCAGCTCTAATTTACTTACCACTTTCAGTGTGTTCATAGAATCAGAGAATCCCAGGTTGTTTTGGGTTGGAAGGGAACTTAAAGCTC
>NW_024526190.1:0-1191 GCF_017590135.1 Pyrgilauda ruficollis | reverse complement strand
GGGTGGAAATGAGGAATTTTGGGGGTTCTGAGGGGATTTTGGGGGTGGAAATCGGGAATTTGAGGTGAAAATTGAGGATTTGGGGAATCCTGAGGGGAATTTGGGAGGATTTTGGGGCGTCCTGAGGTGATTTTGGGGTGAAAATTGGAGATTTTTGGGGCTGTGAGGGGATTTTGGGAATCCTGAAGAGATTTTGGGGTGGATTTGGAGTTTTTTATGGTTTTTTTTTGTGCTCCCTGACCCCAGATGAGGATTCTTGAGGACAATTTTAGCTCCCCAAGTGGAATTTTGAGGCGAATTTGGGTTTTTTTGGGATCCTTGACCCCGTTTCCCACGGAAAGAAACAATTTAAGGATTCCCAAATGTAATTTTGGGGCAAAATTATTTGTATTTTTTGGCATTTCTGACCCCAAATCCTTGGGATTTTTTGCTCCCTGACCCCAATTCCCACAGAGGGAACAATTTAAAAATCCCCAAAATTAATTTAGGGTAAATTTGGGATTTTTTTTGGTATTTTTGGGGCAGAATTGAGTTTCTTCACGGGGATTTTTGCCATTTTCACCCCAAATCTTTGGGTTTTTTTGGGCTCCTTGACCCCAGGCTCCACAGATGGAACAATTTAAAAATCCCCAAAATTAATTTAAGTTAAATTTGGGATTTTTTGGGTCCCCAGCTGCCATGGAGGTGACGGTGGGGGGTGAAAATTTGAGTTTTTTCACAGGGATTTTTGTCATTTCTCACCCCAAACCCCCGGGATATTTTGCCCCCTGACCCCGGGCTCCCCCAGAGCAGACAACTGAGGATTCCCTGAGGACATTTTGAGTTAAATCTGTGTGGTTTTGGGTCCCCAGCTGCCATGGAGGTGACAGTGAGGGGGTGAAAAATTCAGATTTTAATGTGTTTTTTGTCATTTCTCACCCCAAATCCCCGGGATTTTTTGCCCCCTGACCCCCAGCTCCCCCAGAGGGAACAATTCAGGATTCCCTGAGGACATTTTGAGTTAAATTTTGGATTTTTTGGCCCCCAGCTGCCATGGAGGTGACGGTGGGCACGGCGGCGCTGGCGCTGGCGCTGCTGCTGCTGCCGCTGCTGTACGAGCGCTGCGGCTCCTTCCGCTTCTTCTGCAAGATTTGGGTCCCCAGCTGCCATGGAGGTGACAGTGAGGGGGTGAAAAATTCAGATTTTAATGTG
>NW_024526189.1:41177-45282 GCF_017590135.1 Pyrgilauda ruficollis | reverse complement strand
TTTTACAATTGCCCAGGGACTGAATGTTACCAGAATGGAGCCACAGGAGCTAGACATCCCGGGTTCTATGCCAGGCAATTACTGTCTGTTTTTTGGGTATTATTCTATGGGCTCAGATTTGTTTAGCATAAAAGAGGGATGACCAAAAAATGATAGCACCTGGATATCCCCTGGCTCCTCATGGTACTATAATAGTACAGATTATTGCAACAATTTGATAAGGCCTTTACCAACAGAGCAAGGTGCAGCTAAAATGCTACCTCCTGGGGTTTTCCTCATTTGCGGGGATAGGGCCTGGCCTGCAGTGCCCCAGAAAGCATTGGGAGGACCATGTTATTTTGGTAAACTAACATTATTTGCCCCTAACATCCACCAGATGCTTAACATCAGTCACAAGTCCCAACGCTTGAGACGTAGTGTGCATCAGTTAGGCCCTGAATGTAGAGATGAGGTACAATTATGGGACCCACCATCAGTTATATTGGCATCATTTTTCATGCCAGTAGTCTCGGCACAAGCCCTCATGCAATTAAGGCGACTAGCGTGTTGGGCAGGGAAACAAATTAACATCACGTCCACAGTGCTAGATGAACTCACTACTGATGTTGATAGCATACGCCATGCTGTGTTACAAAATAGGGCTGCCATAGATTTTTTATTACTAGCACAAAGGCATGGGTGTGGAGATTTTGAAGGGATGTGTTGCATGAACCTTTCTGATCACTCTGAATCAATTCACAAGAAACTTTCACAACTTAAAGAAAACATGAAGAAACTTACAGTTGTTAATAACTCTTTTGATGAGTGGTTAAAATCTTGGGGCATTACTGGTTGGCTTAAAGACTTAGTTTGCTTTGGCATTATGGTTTTTTGCATTATTTTAGTGATTTTGCTTATTGTACCTTGCTTATTACAGTGTGTACAAAGAATAACTGAACGTGCTATTAATTCAGTCTGGCTTGTGCAAAAACAAGACAGGGGAATTGTTGAGAGTTTTTTGCAGGACGATGGACACGTACAGCATATGCACAATCCAGCCTTCATACAAAGTGAGTAAGGTCACCATGCCCTTGAAGGAAACGAAAGGAGAAGAACACACTCGAAAGCAGACAGTCCAGGATGCAAAGGCAGACAAGAAAACCGCAGCGAGATGCCTGAAGAAGGAAGATTAACTAAAATTAACTGATATATTAAAATGCATGCATAAGAAGGATTTAACCAATCATGTATTAGCTTGAGGCATGAACAATAGAAAACAGTATAAGTATAGCTTGCTTTTTGTAATAAATCGGCTTCACTTGATCATATTGATCAGGGCATGATGTCCCGTTAATGATCCTCCACAATACTATATGCTACTTTTTCTTTTTCCAAGATTTTTCAAATGATTCTGCAAAAGTTTTATTGCAAGATAGGCACTAAGTCAAATCAGTATATATAAATTCTTGTGTTTTAGTTTTTTGGAAGTCTGTTGGTCTATAATGCTATGTCATTATCCAGGCTCTGCAATAAAAAAGAAATTATCTTACATTTGCTTTATGCATCATTTTTATTACCTCTATATTAATCTGTTTTATTGCTTCTATGTATATTTTATTTCACAGTAATTATTTTGACAATCAGATATAGAATAGTTGTTCTTTTGAAGGGAAGCTGCAAGACAAAAGATACAAAAAACCCAAGTAAAAAAAGTTTTACTAAACCACAAGAGTTATGTCCAATGAGATTGTAATTTGAATAGCAGCTCTATCGCAAGTATCTCTCTTATGACATTATTATATCCTACAGTTTGATAAATTAGAAAGGAGCAGCAAATGATGGGGAAAACCATTTTTTTCTTTAGCATTGTTATTAAGGAAAAATGTGTTTATTATCGGATTTATATAAAGATACAGACACATTTAAACTATTGTGATTCCTGGTGTGGTATGGTAGGATTCCCATCCCTCAAATAAACAGAATAATATTTTAACAAATTCAAACCAGATTCTATGCAGCTGTCCAGTAGAAGGCAAACAGTATTAGAGACAGAGTTGTAGTTCTCAGTTTTTTCCCTAATTCATTTATGCAGTAACAAACCAGGGTATAAGATTTAATATAAGACATCTAAAGCCCAGACCCATTTACTTAAAAGAGAATGTTTCATTTCATGTCAGTGGATCTTGAATCAACTGTTGAGGAGTAGACTTGTGACTTTGTCAGAGCCCTCACATTTAAGCTACTATTGACATGCTGTGGTTTAAATTCAGCTGTCAACTACATATCATGCATACACTCACTCACTGCCTGTCCCCCAGCCCTTGGTGGGCTGGGAAGGAGAACTGGAAAAATCTAAAACCTGTGGGTTGAGATAAGAGCACTTTAATAAGGGAAATAAAGTTAATAATAATAATAATAATAGATAGATAGATAGATAGATAGATAGATAGTGTAGTGGGTTTGGTTCACCAATTTCAGATTTCTCCAATTTTGAGATTTCCCAACCAACGTGCCAATGAGTGTGGTAGGCTTCAGTACTGGCTAATCACCAATGCACTCACTTCCTGCTGTGAGATACGATTAGGAGAAAGGCAAAGCAGTCTCAGAACTTTAAAAGGGTATAAAGAAAATTTTATTAACAGTAACTAAAAGAAAAAAAAGTAGTAAGAATTTGTCACTATAGAGCGCAACATGGCACAAAGCACCCAGACTCCATCAGAAGGGTGTATGAGAGAGCTTTATTACAGCAACATGTTTCTTTTATAGTTTTTCAAGATATTTACATCTACCTAACAGAAACATACATTGCCCATTGGTAATAAAAAAGAAACAAAGTTCCTAATAGGTAACCAGGAAGCCACGTCATTTTGTGAGCCAGCTAACGTCCATATCTTTTAAGTTTCCCTCTTCTATCACGTTGCCATAGTGATAGCCTTGATGTGTTCCTTGAGAAAGATACGGGGTTTTCCTTATCTCCAGGAAGCCTTCACTGGCTCACAAGAACAGCATGAAATGTCTTTCCCACAAGAATTAAAACAAACCCTTCAGAACATTTCTCCCCCCACAACCTTTTATTTTCCATTGACAATGTAAAGAAGCAAAACCTAAAATTTCCAGTCAGTTTACCACCTCTAAAACAGTCTTTCTTCAGTTCACTTAGGGAGAGAAGTCCTTCTGGTTAATGTTATGGAGACTTCTCCACAAGAGGAAAAAAAAACAGTTCTCTCGTGGCTCTCAATTTCATCACGAATAACAGCCACCTGGGGAAACCTGCCATCATGAAGTCCCTGTCATTTTCCACAAGCCTTCCCACAGCTTGTCTATGGGCCATGTTGACTTATGGGGTATTGTTTTAAAGATGAGCTGTTGAAAGGTAAAAGTTCTCATTATCTATCTCTAAAATCATCTTCATCCCTGGGAACAGAGATCTTCTTTGTCTTCTCCCTGTGGGCACAGGGTCTCATCACTCTTCTTTCCTTCTCTGTTCAGACTTCTCATGGGGTCACAGCTACTTTAACATCTGCTTACTTTAGCATGGAGACCTTTGCTCAGTATCAGTTTGAACCCTTCATCTCCCCATAGTTTCATGCGTTATAGAGAAAAGGAGTCTTTTCTCCGTAGCTTACAAGAGGATTTCAGCCCCAAGATCACCGAATCTCCTCATCCCTCCCATCTGGGACTTGACTTCTTCTTCACTGACCTCGATGACTTCATGTTGTTCCTTTATATGCTTGCATCTTGTTCCTTTCTCTCATTTGAGGGAGGATTGAGGCACTGAAAGGGTTAACATGTCGCCTGGGCCCTGGAAATGATCACCTGACCTACCGGTAACTTGTGGGAACTGCGGCAGGGCTGTGTCAGGATCGGCCTCATGGTTGGTCTTTGGTTTTCTCTGCGTTCAATTCCAACCGCAGGACCACTCTGCACATCTGCATGGGCTGACTCTGGTCTCAGCCGCGCTGCGGGGAGGGGACCTGACGGCAAGATCTTAACAACCGCGGCCAGCCCTGCTCCAGCCAGGGCTCCGCAGCCTCCCCCGCCTTCCTGCCTGGTAGCTGTTGGGGGCTCCGCCTGGCCAGAACTCAGCAGCAGCAGCAGCAGCAGCAGCAGTACGCAGGGGCTGGGG